>NW_025334138.1:0-38476 GCF_014858855.1 Bufo gargarizans | reverse complement strand
ATATACAGGGCCAACAGCGGACGAACGGGGGGTTCTGTAGGAAAACAAAATAAGTGTCATGGCATCAGTGGGGGCCGCCCTATAAGGTAGGATAATAATTAGACTAGAGCTAGCCTGATGAAAGGTCCTCTTTAATAGCAAAATAACCAGATGATATAATGGCAGAATGCGTCATCGCCAGAGACAAACCCATGAAATGGACCATGCGCTACACCACCGATAGATAGTACTAGGCCGCCATGTACGGCGCATTCCCTGGTAAATCTATCATATAATAGACCGCCAGAGTTTTCACCCGACAATACTCTACGGGACCATGTATGAGGGGCAATAACCAGCCAGAACGTCCAATAGGAGTGGATAGAACTGTCCGCATCCGACCCATCTCCCGGAAACTGGTCACCTCATCCGATCCATCTGCCAGTGACGGTCACCTCATCCTATCCATCTCCCGGAAACTGGTCACCTCATCCGATCCATCTCCCGGAAACTGATCACCTCATCCGATCCATCTCCCAGTGCCGGTCACCTCATCCTATCCATCTCCCGGAAACTGGTCACCTCATCCGATCCATCTCCCAATGCCGGTCACCTCATCCTATCCATCTCCCGGAAACTGGTCACCTCATCCTATCCATCTCCCGGAAACTGGTCACCTCATCCGATCCATCTCCTGGAAACTGGTCACCTCATCCGATCCATCTCCCAATGCCGGTCACCTCATCCTATCCATCTCCCAGAAACTGGTCACCTCATCCGATCCATCTCCCAGTGCCGGTCACCTCATCCTATCCATCTCCCGGAAACTGGTCACCTCCTCCGATCCATCTCCCGATGCAGTCACCTCATCCCATCCATTTCCCAGTGCCGGTCACCTCATCCCATCCATCTCCCGGAAACTGGTCACCTCATCCCATCCATCTCCCGGAAACTGGTCACCTCATCCCATCCATCTACCGATGCTAGTCACCTCATCCGATCCATCTCCCGGAAACTGGTCACCTCATCCCATCCATCTCCCGGAAACTGGTCACCTCATCCGATCCAACTCCCGATGCCGGTCACCTCATCCGATCCATCTCCCGGAAACTGGTCACCTCATCCGATCCATCTCCCGGAAACTGGTCATCTCATCCTATCCATCTCCCGGAAACTGGTCACCTCATCCGATCTATCTCCCGGAAACTGGTCACCTCATCGATCCATCTCCTGATGCCGTTCGCCTCATCCGATCCATCTTCCAGAAACTGGTCACCTTATCCGATCCATCACCCGTGCCGGTTACCTCATCCAATCCATCTCCTGGTGCTGGTCACCTCATCCGGTCCATCTCCTGGAAACTGGTCACCTCATCCAATCCATCTCCCAGAAACTGGTCACCTCATCCGATCCATCTCACGATGCCGGTCACCTCATCCGATCCATCTCCCGATGCCGGTCACCTTATCCGATCCATCTCCTGGTGCCGGTCACCTCATCCGATCCATCTCTCGGTGTCGGTCACCTCATCCGATCCATCTCCCAGAAACTGGTCATTTCATCTGATCCATCTCCCGGAAACTAGCCACCTCATCCAATCCATCTCCGGGTAACCGGTCACTTCATCCGATCCATCTCCCGGAAACCGGTGACCTCATCCGATCCATCTCCCGGAAACTGGTCACTTCATCCGATCCATCTCCCAGAAACTGGTCACCTCATCCGATCCAACTCCCAATGCCGGTCACCTCCTCTGATCCATCTCCCGATGCCAGTCACCTCATCCCATCCATCTCCCAGTGCCGGTCACCTCATCCCATCGATCTCCCGGAAACTGGTCACCTCATCCCATCCATCTCCCGGAAACTGGTCACCTCATCCCATCCATCTACCGATGCTAGTCACCTCATCCCATCCATCTCCCGGAAACTGGTCACCTCATCCCATCCATCTCCCGGAAACTGGTCACCTCATCCGATCCAACTCCCGATGCCGGTCACCTCATCCGATCCATCTCCCGGAAACTGGTCACCTCATCCGATCCATCTCCCGGAAACTGGTCATCTCATCCTATCCATCTCCCGGAAACTGGTCACCTCATCCGATCCAACTCCCGATGCCGGTCACCTCCTCCGATCCATCTCCCGATGCAGTCACCTCATCCCATCCATTTCCCAGTGCCGGTCACCTCATCCCATCCATCTCCCGGAAACTGGTCACCTCATCCCATCCATCTCCCGGAAACTGGTCACCTCATCCCATCCATCTACCGATGCTAGTCACCTCATCCGATCCATCTCCCGGAAACTGGTCACCTCATCCCATCCATCTCCCGGAAACTGGTCACCTCATCCGATCCAACTCCCGATGCCGGTCACCTCATCCGATCCATCTCCCGGAAACTGGTCACCTCATCCGATCCATCTCCCGGAAACTGGTCATCTCATCCTATCCATCTCCCGGAAACTGGTCACCTCATCCGATCTATCTCCCGGAAACTGGTCACCTCATCCGATCCATCTCCTGATGCCGTTCACCTCATCCGATCCATCTTCCAGAAACTGGTCACCTTATCCGATCCATCACCCGTGCCGGTTACCTCATCCAATCCATCTCCTGGTGCTGGTCACCTCATCCGGTCCATCTCCTGGAAACTGGTCACCTCATCCAATCCATCTCCCGGAAACTGGTCACCTCATCCGATCCATCTCACGATGCCGGTCACCTCATCCGATCCATCTCCCGATGCCGGTCACCTTATCCGATCCATCTCCTGGTGCCGGTCACCTCATCCGATCCATCTCTCGGTGTCGGTCACCTCATCCGATCCATCTCCCAGAAACTGGTCATTTCATCTGATCCATCTCCCGGAAACTAGCCACCTCATCCAATCCATCTCCGGGTAACCGGTCACTTCATCCGATCCATCTCCCGGAAACCGGTGACCTAATCCGATCCATCTCCGGGTAACTGGTCACCTCATCCGATCCATCTCCTGGTGCCTGTCACCTCATCCGAATCCGATCCATCTCCCGATGCCGGCCACCTCATCTGATCCAACTCCCGATGCCAGTCACCTCATCCGATCCATCTCCCGGTGCCGGTCACCTCATCCGATCCATCTACCGATGCTGGTCTCCTCATCCAATCCATCTCCGGGTAACCGTTCACCTCATCCGATCCAGCTCTCGGAAACTGGTCACCTCATCCGATCCATCTCCTGGAAACTGGTCACCTCATCCGATCCAACTCCCGATGCCGGTCACCTCCTCCGATCCATCTCCCGGTGCCAGTCACCTCATCCCATCCATCTCCCGGTGCCGGTCACCTTATCCCATCCATCTCTCGGAAACTGGTCACCTCATCCGATCCATCTCCCGGAAACTGGTCACCTCATCCGATCCATCTGCCGATGCCAGTCACCCCATCCTATCCATCTCCCGGAAACCTGGTCACATCATCCAATCCAACTCCCGATGCCAGTCACCTCATCCGATCCATCTCCCAGAAACTGGTCACCTGATCCGATCCATCTCCCGGAAACTGGTCACCTCATCCGATCCAACTCACGATGCCGGTCCTCTCCTTCGATCCATCTCCTGGTGCCAGTCACCTCATCCCATCCATCACCCGTGCCGGTCACCTTATCCCATCCATCCCCCGTGCCGGTCACCTCATCCAATCCATCTCCTGGTGTCGGTCACCTCATCCCATCCATCTCCCGATGCCGGTCACCTCATCCAATCCATCTCCTGGTGTCGGTCACCTCATCCCATCCATCTCCCGATGCCGGTCACCTCATCCAATCCATCTCCTGGTGTCGGTCACCTCATCCCATCCATCCCCCGTGTCGGTCACCTCATCCCATCCATCTCCTGGTGCCGGTCAACTTATCTGAGCCACTAAGCAGAAAGTATCACCCATCGTAGACTTAGATACACAGCTCAGCAGACAGTATCACACAGATTGGATTAGATACACAGCTAGGCACACAGTATTACACATCATTGGCTTAGATACAGCAGCTCTTCAGAAATCATCCCACATGATCTGCTAATGACAAAATATTTGCAAAACTGAATAGAATGCAATAAAAAAAAATCTGTCATTGGTTTCAAGCACAGAGCTAATTTATTCATCCATAAACCACAGCACATTGTATTGTAAGAACCATAACAAAGCAGAAGGTGTGCCAAGATGGCGCCGAGGACACTTCCGGCTGTTACACAACACTGGGGACAGAAAGGAGAATGGAACAACATCAACTTCCGCTCACGTTACAAATCACAGTCCAGGCGCAAGAAAACGCCTCCGCGCATGCGTAAAACAGCAAACAAAGCGCAACATAATGCGGCTGCGGACAGGAAGTAGCCGTTGTCGTGGTGACTGGATGCTGCGCGTGCTCAGAAGCGGTGTATTCTGTTTCTATAGTAACAGCTTACTTCAGTTATTGCTCCATGTGAGATGATGGAGTCCAGCCCGGTGCTGCTGTACGGAGAAGCGGAGGGAATGGTGCGGAGCCTGCAGACCTTCCCCCTGCGAGACACGGGCTCCGGAGGGTAAGATACGGATGAAAGGCCCTACAGCTACACACTGACACCTTACAGATACCGGGGGCCACAAGCTACCAGCAGAATAGTGAGTGCAGCTCTGGGGTGTAATACAGGATGTAACTCAGGATCAGTACAGGATAAGTAATGTATGTACACAGTGACTGTACCAGCAGAATAGTGAGCACAGCTCTGGAGTATAATACAGGATGTGACTCAGGATCAGTACAGGATAAGTAATGTATGTGCACAGTGACTGCACCAGCAGAATAGTGAGTGCAGCTCTGGAGTATAATACAGGATGTAACTCAGGATCAGTACAGGATAAGTAATGTATGTGCACAGTGACTGCACCAGCAGAATAGTGAGTGCAGCTGTGGAGTATAATACAGGATGTAACTCAGGATCAGTACAGGATAAGTAATGTATGTACACAGTGACTGTACCAGCAGAAAAGTGAGTGCAGCTCTGGAGTATAATACAGGATGTAACTCAGGATCAGTACAGGATAAGTAATGTATGTACACAGTGACTGCACCAGCAGAATAGTGAGTGCAGCTCTGGAGTATAATACAGGATGTAACTCAGGGTCAGTACAGGATAAGTAATGTATGTACACAGTGACTGCACCAGCAGAATAGTGAGTGCAGCTCTGGAGTATAATACAGGATGTAACTCAGGATCAGTACAGGATAAGTAATGTGTGTACACAGTGACTGCACCAGCAGAATAGTGAGTGCAGCTCTGGAGTATAATACATGATGTAACTCAGGATCAGTACAGGATAAGTAATGTATGTACACAGGGACTGCCCCAGCAGAATAGTGAGTGCAGCTCTGGAGTATAATACAGGATGTAACTCAGGATCAGTACAGGATAAGTAATGTATGTACACAGTGACTGCACCAGCAGAATAGTGAGTGCAGCTCTGGAGTATAATACAGGATGTAACTCAGGATCAGTACAGGATAAGTAATGTGTGTACACAGTGACTGCACCAGCAGAATAGTGAGTGCAGCTCTGGAGTATAATACATGATGTAACTCAGGATCAGTACAGGATAAGTAATGTATGTACACAGGGACTGCCCCAGCAGAATAGTGAGTGCAGCTCTGGAGTATAATACAGGATGTAACTCAGGATCAGTACAGGATAAGTAATGTATGTACACAGTGACTGCACCAGCAGAATAGTGAGTGCAGCTCTGGAGTATAATACAGGATGTAACTCAGGGTCAGTACAGGATAAGTAATGTATGTACATAGTGACTGCACCAGCAGAATAGTGAGTGCAGCTCTGGAGTATAATACAGGATGTAACTCAGGATCAGTACAGGATAAGTAATGTGTGTACACAGTGACTGCACCAGTAGAATAGTGAGTGCAGCTCTGGAGTATAATACAGGATGTAACTCAGGATCAGTACAGGATAAGTAATGTATGTACACAGTGACTGCACCAGCAGAATAGTGAGTGCAGCTCTGGAGTATAATACAGGATGTAACTCAGGATCAGTACAGGATAAGTAATGTATGTACACAGTGACTGCACCAGCAGAATAGTGAGTGCAGCTCTGGAGTATAATACAGGATGTAACTCAGGATCAGTACAGGATAAGTAATGTATGTACACAGTGACTGCACCAGCAGAATAGTGAGTGCAGCTCCGGAGTATAATACAGGATGTAACTCAGGATCAGTAATGTATGTACACAGTGACTGCACCGGCAGAATAGTGAGTGCAGCTCCGGAGTATAATACAGGATGTAACTCAGGGTCAGTACAGGATAAGTAATGTATGTACACAGTGACTCCACCAGCAGAATAGTGAGTGCAGCTCTGGAGTATAATACAGGATGTAACTCAGGATCAGTAATGTATGTACACAGTGACTGCACCGGCAGAATAGTGAGTGCAGCTCCGGAGTATAATACAGGATGTAACTCAGGGTCAGTACAGGATAAGTAATGTATGTACACAGGGACTGCACCAGCAGAATAGTGAGTGCAGCTCTGGAGTGTAATACAGGATGTAGCTCAGGATCAGTACAGGATAAGTAATGTATGTGCACAGTGACTGCACCAGCAGAATAGTAAGTGCAGCTCTGGAGTATAATACAGGATGTAGCTCAGGATCAGTACAGGATAAGTAATGTATGTACACAGTGACTGCACCAGCAGAATAGTGAGTGCAGCTCTGGAGTATCATACAGGATGTAACTCAGGATCAGTACAGGATAAGTAATGTATGTACACAGGGACTGCACCAGCAGAATAGTGAGTGCAGCTCTGGAGTATAATACAGGATGTAACTCAGGATCAGTACAGGATAAGTAATGTATGTACACAGTGACTCCACCAGCAGAATAGCGAGTGCAGCTCTGGAGTATAATACAGGATGTAACTCAGGATCAGTAATGTATGTACACAGTGACTGCACCGGCAGAATAGTGAGTGCAGCTCCGGAGTATAATACAGGATGTAACTCAGGGTCAGTACAGGATAAGTAATGTATGTACACAGTGACTGCACCAGCAGAATAGTGAGTGCAGCTCTGCAGTATAATACAGGATGTAACTCAGGATCAGTACAGGATAAGTAATGTATGTACACAGTGACTCCACCAGCAGAATAGCGAGTGCAGCTCTGGAGTATAATACAGGATGTAACTCGGGATCAGTACAGGATAAGTAATGTATGTACACAGGGACTGCACCAGCAGAATAGTGAGCGCAGCTCTGGGGGATAATACAGGATGTAACTCAGGATCAGTACAGGATAAGTAATGTATGTACACAGTGACTGCACCAGCAGAATAGTGAGTGCAGCTCTGGGGGATAACACAGGATGTAACTCTAAAGAAGAGGGGGTGCAGACCTGTCTTTCTGGTAATGAGATTTCACCCCATGTGTATCCTGTTGTCAGATGGCTCAGGCAGCACGAGTACATAGAGAAGCTGAACATGCAGGCTATCCTCAGCGCTTCCACTGGTCAGGAGGAAATGATCAAGGATTTACTGGTGACACACAGAAAGGTAACACAACACGTATGACAGACGGTGTAAGTAATGTCCTATGTGTCTGTCTGTCTGTCTCATATCCGTCCGTCTGTCTTCTTCTGTCCCCGCTCTCTGCAGGTTCCCGTCTTGATCCATGACTTGATCAGCGTAGAGATCTGGAAGCAGAAGGTCTTCCCTGTGATCTGTCGGCTGCAGGATTTCCAGCCCAGAAGTACCTTCCCCCTGTACATGGTGGTAAGTGCGCCTCGTCCACCCCCCGCGGCAGGCAGCCGGTCGGACAGGACTGCGGGGCCACAGACTGAGCAATGTCTCTTCCTGCAGGTTCATCACGAGGCGTCTATCATTAATCTTCTGGAAACCATATTCTACCACAAGGTGAGCCTCGGGCTATGCTGGACAGTGGGAGGGGCCTGATTAGCCACATTGGCGCCTGTCCCACCGCCATCTTGTTATCAGTGACTTTTCAGAAGCAGAAATCAATATCACTTAGTTATTTGAAATGGCGGCCGGCGCATTGTAACGAATAATGAATGTTGTGCGTTTCCTGTCACATGTCATAGTGACGGTAACGCAGGAGGCCGCCAGCACGGGCGAATGCACCACGCCAACACCGCGTGGTGCCCAGTGTTTACAGTGCGAGCAGCCGACCATCGCTGATGACAGGGTCTGTGCTGGGAGAGCGGTGCACTGTCACGGGGGTCCTCGAAGAGGTGACATACATAGAGGAGACAAAATGGATCTGCCGACTGAACAGCCTATCCGCAGCCTATCCGCAGCCTATCCCCAGCCTATCCGCAGCCTAGCCGCAGCCTATCCGCAGCCTATCCGCAGCCTATCCTCAGCCTATCCGCAGCCTATCCCCAGCCTATCCCCAGCCTATCCGCAGCCTATCCGCAGCCTAGCCGCAGCCTATCCCCAGCCTATCCGCAGCCTAGCCGCAGCCTATCCCCAGCCTATCCGCAGCCTATCCCCAGCCTAGCCGCAGCCTATCCCCAGCCTATCCCCAGCCTATCCCCAGCCTATCCCCAGCCTAGCCGCAGCCTAGCCGCAGCCTATCCCCAGCCTATCCCCAGCCTATCCGCAGCCTAGCCGCAGCGGGCCTAAATGGAGGTTTTACCTATTCGTCCTTCCTGTAACTTGACCCCCAAAAATAAAGTCATTTAAAAAACGATAGATACAGCATGACGGAGGCAGACTCGCCATTGCTATGTAATCGCAGAGCCGCTAATCCATATGTATAACTGCACAACACACACATCATAGAGCTGAAGAAGCACAATGTGCTAATGATCGGCCCAGGGGGTTATGTCAATGAGAAGCAGATAATAGATACAAGTGATACAATGTATCCAGTGCTCCAGATGATTTTGAGAGTGAGGGAGACTAAGTCCCTTGGCATGCGCCACAGCACGGGCGGCAGCGCAGGAGGTTAAAGTTCTAGCGCATGCGCGGCCCGGGAGGATGACACGCACAGACTTTAACTAATAGAGGAAGAGGGGGCAGATAAGATGTGACAGCGGAGGCGAGGATGTGCCCCACCGCTACCAATTAGATTAGACGATCCCTTACGAAATGTATCTCCATTGGATACAGAGGTGGTTTGCCTCTTTGGTTATACGTCAGCAGATATTATAAATTGCCGTAAAAAGAGCGCGCGCACACACTGCCCGAACCCCTGAAGACGCCGGAACTCGGCGAAACATGTCGGGGGCAGCGGTGCTCTGATGTTTTAATACAGCCAGGACTCAGTGAGGCTCTAATAATATTATATGGACAAGCAAGTGAAACATACATTGCCCCCCTGCGCGAACTGGCAGCGCGCAGCCAGTAGGGGAACAAGGCAGTAATCCTAGCTCTGAAGGGATAGCCGCCGAGCCGCCTGCTGGGAATGGTAAACCACCTATCTGTTAGTAATATAGTGTATTAGTCCTAGGTAGTAGAAAGGTGCAGGATTAAGAGGTGCGATTATAGTCTGAAGGGCAATAGGGGTATTAGTGTATAAAACGCTGCGTCCTCCCCCATGGGGGACAAATAAGTGAGCTGTGGATGTGTACACTGTAACGAGCTCATCAGCTGTGAGTCAGCTGGTGAATAATGAATCAGTGCGCTGCCATTCACTGAGAGTAAGCAGAGATCCTGTATGTTTGTCCCGTGTGGCCTCAGTGTAACCCTCTGTGTGCAGGACGTGTGTGAGTCTGCGGAGGATCTGGCGCTGGATCTCATCGATTACTGCCATCGGAAGCTGACGTCGCTGCTGTCGGGCTCAGGTCAGGACAGGCTGCTGCCGAGCGCTGCCAGCGAGACCTCATCACTGGAGGTACGGTACACGGTGCGCTGCCAATCTTAGGGGGGAGGGGGAGCGAGACAAAGCCCTCATTTACTGCAGACTATTCTCTAGCGGCCCCCTCGGGGAGAACCTGGCGGCTGGACCCCACACGCGTCATGTCTGTATAAGAGCAGTAAAACGTACAAAGAACTGCGGCCTCGCTGTAGCCGTACCAAGCCAGACCGTAGAGTTATCGTGTAACAGAAACACTCAGTGGCGGTATTGCTGGTTTTCTCATCGTTAATCGGTACAACAAGTTGGCGCCATTGAAAACTACAACTTGTCCTGCAAATAAAAAACTCTCATACGACTACGGGAAAAAATGCTTGGTAACTATGGGGTTAAATGCTCTCAATGTGTCAGTGTGGACAGCACCCTATGAGCTCTGTGCACCAGATGTAAACAATGAGTGCTTCCATTCACTGACTGAAATCAGTGACATTGATGAGAAATGGAAACTCGATTCCACCCAAACTGCAAATGTCAGCAGCAATGTGAAAGCAGCAGATAAGTCCGAGACGATTCTGTCTCTGTCCTCCTCCGCTCCACTCTGCAGAGACGATTCTGTCTCTGTCCTCCTCCGCTCCACTCTGCAGAGACGAGCCTGTCTCTGTCCTCCTCCGCTCCACTCTGCAGAGACGATCCTGTCACCGTCCCTCTCAGCTCCACTCTGCAGAGACGATCCTGTCTCTGTCCTCCTCCACTCCACTCTGCAGAGACGATCCTGTCACCGTCCTCCTCCGCTCCACTCTGCAGAGACGATTCTGTCACCGTCCCCCTCAGCTCCACTCTGCAGAGACGATTCTGTCACCGTCCCCCTCAGCTCCACTCTGCAGAGACGATTCTGTCACCGTCCTCCTCCGCTCCACTCTGCAGAGATGATTCTGTCACCGCTCCACTCTGCAGAGCTGATCCTGTCACCACCCCCCTCAGCTCCACTCTGCAGAGACGATTCTGTCACCAACCCCCTCAGCTCCACTCTGCAGAGACGATCCTGTCTCTGTCCTTCTCCGCTCCACTCTGCAGAGACGATTCTGTCACCACCCCCCTCAGCTCCACTCTGCAGAGACGATCCTGTCTCTGTCCTTCTCCGCTCCACTCTGCAGAGACGATTCTGTCACCGTCCCCCTCAGCTCCACTCTGCAGAGACGATTCTGTCTCTGTCCTTCTCCGCTCCACTCTGCAGAGACGATTCTGTCTCTGTCCGCCTCAGCTCCACTCTGCAGAGATGATTCTGTCTCCGTCCCCCTCAGCTCCACTCTGCAGAGACGATTCTGTCACCGTCCCCCTCAGCTCCACTCTGCAGAGACAATTCTGTCTCTGTCCTCCTCAGCTCCACTCAGCAGAGATGATTCTGTCTCCGTCCCCCTCAGCTCCACTCTGCAGAGATGATTCTGTCTCTGCCCCTTTCATGCCTAGCATCTCCCACTAGGACAGCACACTATGCTCTGCACAGACACTGAACCAGAAGGGGCAGCAGTGAAAGGGAGAGCTTTTAGGAAATCAGCAGTTTTGTGCTTGCAGCTCTGGTTGTGAGTGGAGTATAAGCATGATGTCTGACCTGTATACAGACTCAGGATTAGGCTACATTCACACGTCAGTATTTTTCTATATCCCGAATTTCGGTCAGTTTTTTGCGGATCCGTTGTTCCTGAAAATGTTTCCGTATGTCATCCGTATTTTGCGAATCCGCAAAAAACGGAAACATGTATAAATTTCACAAAGCAGATAAAGTTGTTTGGATTTCTTTGAATTTTTTTTTTTTTTTAAAAGTGAATAAGTGATTTCTGTGGGCAGGATTTAATTTCCAGGAACGGATTCCGCATAAAACGTATGACATACGTAATGACATACGAATGCCATCCGTTTTTTTGCGGAACCATTGACTTTGTATTGTACCAGGATCCGATTTTTGCGGAAAAGAATAGGACAAGTTTTATATTTAATCGGACATGCGGAACAGAACAACGGACACGGACAGCACACATTGTGTTGTCCGATTTTTTTCAGGACCCATTGAAAATGAATGGGTCCAGAACCGGTCCTGATCTGTTCCGCAAAAAACGGAACAGATCAGGAAAGAAACAACGGACCCTTAGCCTGATGCACCGTGTAATAAACCTGCCATGTTGTGCGCCAGTGATAATCCCGTCCTCCCTCTGCCCCAGGAGCTGAAGCTGCAGGCCGAGGCCTTGGACTTTGACATTGCGCTGAAGTGTCTGTCCGTCCTGCGCTATGTCACGGACCACACGGACAGGTGAGGAGCTGCGGGGTTGTGTCCATGCAGATTATCGCCCTGAGACTAACGCCCCTTCTGTCTCTACAGCCTCCCGCTGAGTGTGACCACACGACTGCTCAACACCCACAACCTGCCCTGTGCACTGGTGGAACTGCTGCACAGCCGCCCCTGGAGCCGGCGGACGAAAGGTAACGCCACGGGACCTCGCGTCCATACGTGGCTCTCACCGGTCCCCACAGGTCACCCAGTGTCTCCTCCGGGCAGGTCAGATGCAGACGTACGAGAGCGGCCGCTGGTTGCCAGTCCCTGCCGAGGACCAGCAGAAGATGACCAAGCTGGACGGCCAGGTGTGGATATCTCTGTACAACCTGCTGCTGCGGACGGAGTGTCAGCGCAAGTACCACATCGACAGCTTCGTCAGAGGACAGCTGCTGAAGGTGACGCCCCTGCTGACGGCTGCCCGTGGGGATCGCACCGCGCCAACTACGTCACTGATCTTTCTATCCTGTCCTTCAGCTCCGCTCCTATCTCACCGACGTCCTCATTGATCAGCTGCCAAACCTGGCGGACCTGCAGCGCTTTCTCAGTCACCTGTCCGTGAGCGAAGCAGCGCCCCCCAAGAAGGAGCTCGTCATAGAGCAGGTGGGACAGCGGGGGGCTCGGCACAAATGGGAGCTGCCCCTTTAAGGACCTGTCCAGTACGACGTAAAACCAAACCAAGCATTCATGGACAGGTCTGCAGCTTTCTGGTGGACTTTCAATTCCTTACTGTTTTCAAGATCTTGGCTTGCTGTCAATGAATGAGAATGTTACATGCAGAAGCAGAATGGTAGCCTGACCTGATCCAGCTCACACGGCTCGGCACATGAAAGATTTCTGCTGCCGCCACATTCTCAGGGGGATCGTACAATAAGAGCAGAACTGTCAGCTGTGAGCAGGTCCTAGGCCCCTGGTGAACATAAACGACAGTTCCGTTCACCAACAGCAAGCAGAGATCTTGAAAATAATGAGGAAATGAAACACAACGTGTATGAGAAAGTTGCAGAACTGTTTGCTGCAGGTACGGTGTGCCGGGGCAGAGCGGCCCATGACATCGGGGACGTGTCCAGCACAGGGGCCCCTCGGGGCCTTGCCCCTCCCCCACACAGCATGCCCCCCTCACTGTATCTTCACCCTTGTCAGGTTCCAGAAGTCTGGGACTCCGTTGTCAGAGAGAATTCTGGGAAATGGAAAGCAATAGCGAAGCACCAGGTGAAGCAGGCGTTCTCCCCGAGTGACAGCGAGCTGCGCCTCCAGGCCCAGAGGTCGGTGTCACCCCGAGAGGCCACGGAATAAGTATGTGCCCCCCCGCAGGAACGGACAGTGACCCCAAATCTATCGTTACCCACAGGTGGGCGCAGACCTATAACATGGAAGTAATGGAAGCCCTGGTGCCAGATAAACCCAAATGTGGATCATGTGGAGCAGAGGCCGCCAAACGCTGCTCCCGCTGCCAGAGCGAATGGTACTGCAACAGGTGAGACATCAGCAGAACAGTGAGTGCAGCTCTGGAGGATAATACAGGATGTAACTCAGGATCAGTACAGGATAAGTAATGTATGTACACAGTGACTCCACCAGCAGAATAGTGAGTGCAGCTCTGGAGTATAATACAGGATGTACCTCAGGATCAGTCCAGGATAAGTAATGTATGTACACAGTGACTGCACCAGCAGAATAGTGAGTGCAGCTCTGGAGTATAATACAGGATGAAACTCAGGATCAGTACAGGATAAGTAATGTATGTACACAGTGACTGCACCAGCAGAACAGTGAGTGCAGCTCTGGGGTATAATACAGGATGTAACTCAGGATCAGTACAGGATAAGTAATGTATGTACACAGTGACTGCATCAGCAGAATAGTGAGTGCAGCTCTGGAGTATAATACAGGATGTAACTGAGGATCAGTACAGGATAAGTAATGTATGTACACAGTGACTGCACCAGCAGAATAGTGAGTGCAGCTCTGGAGTATAATACAGGATGTAACGCAGGATCAGTACAGGATAAGTAATGTATGTACACAGTGACTGTACCAGCAGAATAGTGAGTGCAGCTCTGGAGTATAATACAGGATGTAACTCAGGATCAGTACAGGATAAGTAATGTATGTACACAGTGACTGCACCAGCAGAATAGTGAGTGCAGCTCTGGAGTATAATACAGGATGTTACTCAGGATCAGTACAGGATAAGTAATGTATGTACACAGTGACTGCACCAGCAGAATAGTGAGTGCAGCTCTGGAGTATAATACAGGACGTAACTCAGGATCAGTACAGGATAAGTAATGTATGTACACAGCGACTGCACCAGCAGAATAGTGAGTGCAGCTCTGGCGTATAAAACAGGATGTAACTCAGGATCAGTACAGGATAAGTAATGTATGTACACAGTGACTGCTCCAGCAGAATAGTGAGTGCAGCTCTGGAGTATAATACAGGATGTAACTGAGGATCAGTACAGGATAAGTAATGTATGTACACAGTGACTGCTCCAGCAGAATAGTGAGTGCAGCTCTGGAGTATAATACAGGATGTAACTGAGGATCAGTACAGGATAAGTAATGTATGTACACAGTGACTGCACCAGCAGAATAGTGAGTGCAGCTCTGGAGTATAATACAGGATGTAACTGAGGATCAGTACAGGATAAGTAATGTATGTACACAGTGACTGCACCAGCAGAATAGTGAGTGCAGCTCTGGGGTATAATACAGGATGTAACTCAGGATCAGTACAGGATAAGTAATGTATGTACACAGTGACTGCACCTGCAGAATAGTGAGTGCAGCTCTAGAGTATAATACAGGATGTTACTCAGGATCAGTACAGGATAAGTAATGTATGTACACAGTGACTGCACCAGCAGAATAGTGAGTGCAGCTCTGGATAATGTTTTGACTGGACGTTCTGTCTTCTCGGCCGCAGGCAGTGTCAGGTCAGTCACTGGCAGAAGCATAAGAAAGCCTGTGATCTTGTGAGTGCGGCTGTGAAGAAGATGAAGGAAGAGATAAAACCTCACGTGTGATACTGTACGTGTTAGAATCGCCGCCTCCTCTGCCGACAAAACCTCATAACTTCTCGGACGCTTACGCTTAAGGGCGGCTTTTTCCTGTGCATTGTACGACTGCCTCCCCACCAGACCGCGGCACTGGCCGCCGTACATTAAAAGCTTTTTTTGTACAATTGTTGAGTTTTCTGCTCAGTTTATCGTTGCGGTTGTTGAGATGTGAATCTGCTGTCGTGTATCAGACCACGTGCGGCGAGACATGGCGCAATATGGCTCTGCCCCTCCCTCCAGATACTGGGACGTCCGGTCGGGTTGTGTGTTTTCCGATCTGTTACTGTCCGGCACTTGTGTAACTACTACTCCCAGCATGCTGTGAAGGCTGTAGACAGGGTGTAGTAGTTGTGAGGTGTCGTTTCGTCAGCTATAATCGCTGCGTGGAGCTGCCGGTGAACACCTCATTGTGGCTTCCTGCTGGCGCAGCGTCAGGCGCGAGATGATAGGATGTGGCGGGCACAGGGCAGCATGGCGCTGACATCTACAGCGATCACGCACCCAGATCCTCTGGCCTCCATGCATCAGTCAGAGATGTCGCCCGGCGTCCCCCGACCCCATATCGGCCCCCCTTCCTGAATAGGCCGGTGTCTGGGAGCTGGCGGCGTGCTGAGCTGCCATGTGGGTGAGCACCCAGCTTTCCCGCCGTCATGATTTGCCATGTGTTCCGGCTGCGGTCACACAGCGGTTTGTATTTCTCAATGCGGTTCTGCAATAAATACGTATGACGTCCATGTGACATCCGTTTTTTTGCTGACCCATTGTAACAATGCCTACTCCTGTCTGCAAAATGGACAAGAATAGGACACGTTCTGTCATTTTTGTGGGACTGCGGAACGGACAGACGGATGCGGACAGCTCGCGGTGCGCCGTCTGCATGGTTTGCAGCCCCATTAAAATGAATGAGTCCGCATCCTATCCGCAAAAAACTGCAGATCACATGCAGACCAAAAATATGGTCATGTGAATGGGGCCTAATAAAGAAGAAACATCAGGCGGTTGTCAGAGAGACGCCCGACATTATGGGGCGATGAACAGAGTGGCCCCCGTAGTGATGAGTGTCCGCTGTGCTCGTCAGACAGGACGAGCCGATCAAAGAGAAGGAAACGGACGGACGGGAGGGGCTTCCTGATATTCATGGGGGGGATGGTGCCCCTGGGAAGTGTTCACATCAGGACTGGGGGGTGCTGATAGCTGCAAACCCATCCATACCTCTGCCCCAGAACCAGGGGGCCCATAACTAACCAGAACCAGGGGGCCCATAACTAACCAGAACCAGGGGGCCCATAACTAACCAGAACCAGGGAGCCCATAACTAACCAGAACCAGGGGGCCCATAACTACACCAGAACCAGGGAGCCCATAACTAACCAGAACCAGGGGGCCCATAACTACCCCAGAACCAGGGGGCCCATAACTACCCCAGAACCAGGGGTCCCATAACTACCCCAGAACCAGGGGGCCCATAACTACCCCAGAACCAGGGGACCCATAACTAACCAGAACCAGGGGGCCCATAACTAACCAGAACCAGGGGGCCCATAACTAACTAGAACCAGGGGGCCCATAACTACCCCAGAACCAGAGGGCCCATAACTAACCAGAACCAGGGGGCCCATAACTACACCAGAACCAGGGGGCCCATAACTAACCAGAACCAGGGGTCACATAACTACCCCAGAACCAGGGGGCCCAGAACTAACCAGAACCAGGGGGCCCAGAACTACACCAGAACCAGGGGTCACATAACTAACTAGAACCAGGGGGCCCATAACTAACCAGAACCAGGGGGCCCATAACTACACCAGAACCAGGGGGCCCATAACTACACCAGAACCAGGGGGCCCATAACTACACCAGAACCAGGGGGCCCATAACTACACCAGAACCAGTGGGCCCATAACTACACCAGAACCAGGGGGCCCATAACTACACCAGAACCAGAGGGCCCATAACTAACCAGAACCAGGGGGCCCATAACTACCCCAGAACCAGGGGGCCCATAACTACCCAGAACCAGGGGGCCCATAACTAACCAGAACCAGGGGGCCCATAACTACACCAGAACCAGAGGGCCCATAACTAACCAGAACCAGGGGGCCCATAACTACCCCAGAACCAGGGGGCCCATAACTACCCAGAACCAGGGGGCCCATAACTACACCAGAACCAGGGGGCCCATAACTACACCAGAACCAGGGGGCCCATAACTACACCAGAACCAGGGGGCCCATAACTACACCAGAACCAGGGGGCCCATAACTACACCAGAACCAGGGGGCCAATAACTACACCAGAACCAGAGGGCCCATAACTAACCAGAACCAGGGGGCCCATAACTACACCAGAACTAGAGGGCCCATAACTACCCAGAACCAGGGGTCACATAACTACCCCAGAACCAGGGGGCCCATAACTACCCAGAACCAGGGGGCCCATAACTACCCAGAACCAGGGGGCCCATAACTACACCAGAACCAGGGGGCCCATAACTAACTAGAACCAGGGGGCCCATAACTACCCCAGAACCAGGAGACCCATAACTAACTAGAACCAGGGGACCCATAACTAGAACCAGGGGGCCCATAACTACCCCAGAACCAGGGGACCCATAACTAACTAGAACCAGGGGACCCATAACTAACTAGAACCAGGGGGCCCATAACTAACCAGAACCAGCGGTCTTATAACAGTGAATCCCCAGGTCCCATGTTGACAAATTGCTCCCAGTAGCCTTCATCTTATATCACACTTTATACCCCCGGCCCCCGTCTTGTGTCGCCCCCTCCTGGCTCCACCATTACTAGGTGACAGTCCTTGTGCTGAGTGCGGTGCCCCGGCCCCCGTCTTGTGTCGCCCCATCCTGGCTCCACCATTACTAGGTGACAGTCGTTGTGCTGAGTGCGGTGCCCCGGCCTCCGTCTTGTGTCGCCCCCTCCTGGCTCCACCATTACTAGGTGACAGTCCTTGTGCTGAGTGCGGTGCCCCGGCCCCCGTCTTGTGTCGCCCCATCCTGGCTCCACCATTACTAGGTGACAGTCGTTGTGCTGAGTGCGGTGCCCCGGCCTCCGTCTTGTGTCGCCCCCTCCTGGCTCCACCATTACTAGGTGACAGTCCTCGTGCTGAGTGCAGTGCCCCGGCCCCCGTCTTGTGTCGCCCCCTCCTGGCTCCACCATTACTAGGTGACAGTCATTGTGCTGAGTGCGGTGCCCCGGCCCCCGTCTTGTGTCGCCCCCTCTTGACTCCACCATTACTAGGTGACAGTCGTTGTGCTGAGTGCGGTGCCCCGGCCCCTGTCTTGTGTCGCCCCCTCCTGGCTCCACCATTACTAGGTGACAGTCCTCGTGCTGAGTGCGGTGTCGCGGCCCCCGTCTTGTGTCGCCCCCTCCTGGCTCCACCATTACTAGGTGACAGTCGTTGTGCTGAGTGCGGTGCCCCGGCCCCCGTCTTGTGTCGCCCCCTCCTGGCTCCACCATTACTAGGTGATAGTCCTCGTGCTGAGTGCGGTGCCCCGGCCCCCGTCTTGTGTCGCCCCCTCCTGACTCCACCATTACTAGGTGACAGTCCTTGTGCTGAGTGCGGTGTCCCGGCCCCCGTCTTGTGTCGCCCCCTCCTGACTCCACCATTACTAGGTGACAGTCCTTGTGCTGAGTGCGGTGCCCCGGCCCCTGTCTTGTGTCGCCCCCTCCTGGCTCCACCATTACTAGGTGACAGTCGTTGTGCTGAGTGCGGTGCCCCGGCCCCTGTCTTGTGTCGCCCCCTCCTGGCTCCACCATTACTAGGTGACAGTCCTTGTGCTGAGTGCGGTGCCCCGGCCCTAGTCTTGTGTCGCCCCGTCTTGACTCCACCATTACTAGGTGACAGTCCTTGTGCTGAGTGCGGTGCCCCGGCCCTAGTCTTGTGTCGCCCCGTCTTGACTCCACCATTACTAGGTGATAGTCATTGTGCTGAGTGCGGTGCCCCGGCCCCCGTCTTGTGTCGCCCCCTCCTGGCTCCACCATTACTAGGTGACAGTCATCGTGCTGAGTGCGGTGCCCCGGCCCCCGTCTTGTGTCGCCCCCTCTTGACTCCACCATTACTAGGTGACAGTCCTTGTGCTGAGTGCGGTGCCGCGGCCACCATCTTGTACCGCTCCCCGGCCACTGTCTTGTGTCGCCCCCTCTTGACTCCACCATTACTAGGTGACAGTCATTGTGCTGAGTGCGGTGCCCCGTCCCCTGTCTTGTGTCGCCCCCTCCTGGCTCCACCATTACTAGGTGACAGTCGTTGTGCTGAGTGCGGTGCCCCGGCCCCTGTCTTGTGTCGCCCCCTCCTGGCTCCACCATTACTAGGTGACAGTCCTTGTGCTGAGTGCGGTGCCCCGGCCCTAGTCTTGTGTCGCCCCGTCTTGACTCCACCATTACTAGGTGACAGTCCTTGTGCTGAGTGCGGTGCCCCGGCCCTAGTCTTGTGTCGCCCCGTCTTGACTCCACCATTACTAGGTGATAGTCATTGTGCTGAGTGCGGTGCCCCGGCCCCCGTCTTGTGTCGCCCCCTCCTGGCTCCACCATTACTAGGTGACAGTCATCGTGCTGAGTGCGGTGCCCCGGCCCCCGTCTTGTGTCGCCCCCTCTTGACTCCACCATTACTAGGTGACAGTCGTTGTGCTGAGTGCGGTGCCCCGGCCCCTGTCTTGTGTCGCCCCCTCCTGGCTCCACCATTACTAGGTGACAGTCCTCGTGCTGAGTGCGGTGTCGCGGCCCCCGTCTTGTGTCGCCCCCTCCTGGCTCCACCATTACTAGGTGACAGTCGTTGTGCTGAGTGCGGTGCCCCGGCCCCCGTCTTGTGTCGCCACCTCCTGGCTCCACCATTACTAGGTGATAGTCATTGTGCTGAGTGCGGTGCCCCGGCCCCTGTCTTGTGTCGCCCCCTCCTGGCTCCACCATTACTAGGTGATAGTCATTGTGCTGAGTGCGGTGCCCCGGCCCCCGTCTTGTGTCGCCCCCTCCTGGCTCCACCATTACTAGGTGATAGTCATTGTGCTGAGTGCGGTGCCCCGGCCCCCGTCTTGTGTCGCCCCCTCCTGGCTCCACCATTACTAGGTGACAGTCCTCATGCTGAGTGCGGTGTCGCGGCCCCCGTCTTGTGTCGCCCCCTCCTGACTCCGCCATTACTAGGTGACAGTCGTTGTGCTGAGTGCGGTGCCCCGGCCCCCATCTTGTGTCGCCCCCTCTTGACTCCACCATTACTAGGTGACAGTCCTCGTGCTGAGTGCGGTGCTCCGGCCCCCGTCTTGTGTCGCCCCCTCCTGGCTCCACCATTACTAGGTGACAGTCGTTGTCCTGAGTGCGGTGCCCCGGCCCCCGTCTTGTGTCGCCCCCTCCTGGCTCCACCATTACTAGGTGACAGTCCTTGTGCTGAGTGCGGTGCCCCGGCCCCCATCTTGTGTCGCCCCCTCTTGACTCCATCATTACTAGGTGATAGTCATTGTGCTGAGTGCGGTGCCCCGGCCCCCGTCTTGTGTTGCCCCCTCCTGGCTCCACCATTACTAGGTGACAGTCATTGTGCTGAGTGCGGTGCCCCGGCCCCCGTCTTGTGTCGCCCCCTCCTGACTCCACCATTACTAGGTGACAGTCCTTGTGCTGAGTGCGGTGCCCCGGCCCCCATCTTGTGTCACCCCCTCCTGACTCCACCATTACTAGATGACAGTCCTTGTGCTGAGTGCAGTGCCCCGGCCCCCGTCTTGTGTCGCCCCCTCCTGACTCCACCATTACTAGGTGACAGTGATTGTGCTGAGTGCGGTGCCCCGGCCCCCGTCTTGTGTCGCCCCCTCTTGACTCTACCATTACTAGGTGACAGTCGTTGTGCTGAGTGCGGTGCCCCGGCCCCTGTCTTGTGTCGCCCCCTCCTGGCTCCACCATTACTAGGTGACAGTCCTCGTGCTGAGTGCGGTGTCGCGGCCCCCGTCTTGTGTCGCCCCCTCCTGGCTCCACCATTACTAGGTGACAGTCGTTGTGCTGAGAGCGGTGCCCCGGCCCCCGTCTTGTGTCGCCACCTCCTGGCTCCACCATTACTAGGTGATAGTCATTGTGCTGAGTGCGGTGCCCCGGCCCCTGTCTTGTGTCGCCCCCTCCTGGCTCCACCATTACTAGGTGATAGTCATTGTGCTGAGTGCGGTGCCCCGGCCCCCGTCTTGTGTCGCCCCCTCCTGGCTCCACCATTACTGGGTGATAGTCATTGTGCTGAGTGCGGTGCCCCGGCCCCCGTCTTGTGTCGCCCCCTCCTGGCTCCACCATTACTAGGTGACAGTCCTCATGCTGAGTGCGGTGCCCCAGCCCCCGTCTTGTGTCGCCCCCTCCTGACTCCGCCATTACTAGGTGACAGTCGTTGTGCTGAGTGCGGTGCCCCGGCCCCCATCTTGTGTCGCCCCCTCTTGACTCCACCATTACTAGGTGACAGTCCTCGTGCTGAGTGCGGTGCTCCGGCCCCCGTCTTGTGTCGCCCCCTCCTGGCTCCACCATTACTAGGTGACAGTCCTTGTGCTGAGTGCGGTGCCCCGGCCCCCATCTTGTGTCGCCCCCTCTTGACTCCATCATTACTAGGTGATAGTCATTGTGCTGAGTGCGGTGCCCCGGCCCCCGTCTTGTGTTGCCCCCTCCTGGCTCCACCATTACTAGGTGACAGTCATTGTGCTGAGTGCGGTGCCCCGGCCCCCGTCTTGTGTCACCCCCTCCTGACTCCACCATTACTAGGTGACAGTCCTTGTGCTGAGTGCGGTGCCCCGGCCCCCATCTTGTGTCACCCCCTCCTGACTCCACCATTACTAGGTGACAGTCCTTGTGCTGAGTGCAGTGCCCCGGCCCCCATCTTGTGTCGCCCCCTCCTGGCTCCACCATTACTAGGTGACAGTGATTGTGCTGAGTGCGGTGCCCCGGCCCCCGTCTTGTGTCGCCCCGTCTTGACTCCACCATTACTAGGTGACAGTCCTTGTGCTGAGTGCGGTGCCCCGGCTCCCGTCTTGTGTCGCCCCCTCCTGACTCCACCATTACTAGGTGACAGTGATTGTGCTGAGTGCGGTGCCCCGGCCCCCGTCTTGTGTCGCCCCCTCTTGACTCTACCATTACTAGGTGACAGTCGTTGTGCTGAGTGCGGTGCCCCGGCCCCTGTCTTGTGTCGCCCCCTCCTGGCTCCACCATTACTAGGTGACAGTCCTCGTGCTGAGTGCGGTGTCGCGGCCCCCGTCTTGTGTCGCCCCCTCCTGGCTCCACCATTACTAGGTGACAGTCGTTGTGCTGAGTGCGGTGCCCCGGCCCCCGTCTTGTGTCGCCACCTCCTGGCTCCACCATTACTAGGTGATAGTCATTGTGCTGAGTGCGGTGCCCCGGCCCCTGTCTTGTGTCGCCCCCTCCTGGCTCCACCATTACTAGGTGATAGTCATTGTGCTGAGTGCGGTGCCCCGGCCCCCGTCTTGTGTCGCCCCCTCCTGGCTCCACCATTACTAGGTGATAGTCATTGTGCTGAGTGCGGTGCCCCGGCCCCCGTCTTGTGTCGCCCCCTCCTGGCTCCACCATTACTAGGTGACAGTCCTCATGCTGAGTGCGGTGCCCCAGCCCCCGTCTTGTGTCGCCCCCTCCTGACTCCGCCATTACTAGGTGACAGTCGTTGTGCTGAGTGCGGTGCCCCGGCCCCCATCTTGTGTCGCCCCCTCTTGACTCCACCATTACTAGGTGACAGTCCTCGTGCTGAGTGCGGTGCCCCGGCCCCCGTCTTGTGTCGCCCCCTCCTGGCTCCACCATTACTAGGTGACAGTCCTCGTGCTGAGTGCGGTGCCCCGGCCCCCATCTTGTGTCGCCCCCTCTTGACTCCATCATTACTAGGTGATAGTCATTGTGCTGAGTGCGGTGCCCCGGCCCCCGTCTTGTGTTGCCCCCTCCTGGCTCCACCATTACTAGGTGACAGTCATTGTGCTGAGTGCGGTGCCCCGGCCCCCGTCTTGTGTCGCCCCCTCCTGACTCCACCATTACTAGGTGACAGTCCTTGTGCTGAGTGCGGTGCCCCGGCCCCCATCTTGTGTCGCCCCCTCCTGACTCCACCATTACTAGATGATAGTCCTCGTGCTGAGTGCGGTGCCCCGGCCCCTGTCTTGTGTCGCCCCCTCCTGGCTCCACCATTACTAGGTGACAGTGATTGTGCTGAGTGCGGTGCCCCGGCCCCCGTCTTGTGTCGCCCCGTCTTGACTCCACCATTACTAGGTGACAGTCCTTGTGCTGAGTGCGGTGCCCCGGCCCCCATCTTGTGTCGCCCCCTCCTGACTCCACCATTACTAGGTGACAGTCCTTGTGCTGAGTGCGGTGCCCCGGCCCCCATCTTGTGTCGCCCCCTCCTGACTCCACCATTACTAGGTGACAGTCCTTGTGCTGAGTGCGGTGCCCCGGCTCCCGTCTTGTGTCGCCCCCTCCTGACTCCACCATTACTAGGTGACAGTGATTGTGCTGAGTGCGGTGCCCCGGCCCCCGTCTTGTGTCGCCCCCTCCTGGCTCCACCATTACTAGGTGACAGTCCTTGTGCTGAGTGCGGTGCCCCGGCCCCCGTCTTGTGTCGCCCCCTCCTGACTCCACCATTACTAGGTGACAGTCCTTGTGCTGAGTGCGGTGCCCCGGCTCCCGTCTTGTGTCGCCCCCTCCTGACTCCACCATTACTAGGTGACAGTGATTGTGCTGAGTGCGGTGCCCCGGCCCCCGTCTTGTGTCGCCCCCTCTTGACTCTACCATTACTAGGTGACAGTGATTGTGCTGAGTGCGGTGCCCCGGCCCCTGTCTTGTGTCGCCCCCTCCTGGCTCCACCATTACTAGGTGACAGTCCTTGTGCTGAGTGCGTTGCCCCGGCCCCCATCTTGTGTCGCCCCCTCCTGACTCCACCATTACTAGGTGACAGTCCTTGTGCTGAGTGCGGTGGCCTGGCCCCCGTCTTGTGTCGCCCCCTCCTGGCTCCACCATTACTAGGTGACAGTCCTCGTGCTGAGTGCGGTGTCCCGGTCGCCTCAGGCTCTTCTGCTGCTCGATCATCAGGTCGGGGAGCATTTTTCTCTTCGTTCTCGCCATTTTAGTGGCCGCCCCCACATTCAGGATCTTCCCAAATCTGTTCTTTTCTTTTGTGACTGTCTACGGAATGTGTGAGGGCTGGTCGCGGCGGGGTCTCCCCTCTCCCCCCGTCTGCCCGCTGCCGACGTTCTCCTCTTTTCCAGAGCGTTTTCCATGGTCACTTTGGCGCTGGGCGACGTCTTCTGACCAACTTTTGGTTTTCTTTGTCCTGACTTTGCAGGATCGCCAAGTCCGTGCTTCATCCCCCCCGGACCCCGCAGCAGCTGTTGGCATTGCCTCCTTAACCCCTTCACGACCAGGAAACTGAACTTCAAGGGGAGACTCCTATAGCCGAGACCCCACGACGCGCAGATCCCCGGCGACCCAGATACCGTTTCCTCCCATCAGTGATGAGAGATTCAAACTTCAAGAAAGCAAAGAAGGAGAGACGGAAGAATGTAAGAGAGGGGAGGGGGGAAGGAAGCCGAAAGTGAGAGACGGCCGAGGAGAGGGCATGAAGACGGGCGAGACCTCAGCTGACGAGACCCAGCAGAAAGTGGTGCGCCAGTCAGAGGTCACGGGCACAGCTGACCCCTGCGGACTTCAGGCTGCACCCCGAGGTCTCTGGGATGTCCTCACAGGAGACGTCTTATGAGATGATTGAACTGAAGACCTTGAGTCCACGTGATGAGCTGGATGGTCTGGATCTGACCAAGAACCCTAGAGGAGGACACCGCCTGGAGCGGACGAACGCGGTGCGGATCCCCCCGGGCCGAGCGCCCCTCATCCTACAGCGGAGCCTGCGGAGAAGGGTCGCACCAGGACAGGACGATGCTCTGCCGCCAGGAAAAGTAGGGAAGGGCCATTACTTCCAGCCGACGTCCCACACGCAGTACACCTGGTGCGACCTCTGCGGGGACTTCATCTGGGGCATCTACCGGAAGAGCCTGCGCTGTGCCTGTGAGTACGAACGCCCGGGGGGGAGGGGGTTAATGGTACCGGTATCACCGGTAAAACACAGCACCGCGCCAATTCACCTTGAAAGTGTATTCGGCCACGCAGAACCGCGTGTCCAGGCGCGATCTCATCCGCGTCACATGGCGAAAAAGTCACGGGAGGTTGTCAGACGGCAGGAATATTGTCAGGTGAAGTCATGTGACCGCCTCAGAGAGGCAAAGTAATGCAACGGGAAAATGTCGCCACCGAACACGAGATGTGCGCCAATAGGGATGGCGTTCTGCAGCGCCGTACGGAATACAAGTGCAGATGTGTGGCGCCAACAGACAAATGTCACTGCTGCGGGCACATCGCGGGCGCCACCTGGAAAAATGTGGCACAGTTTAAATTAAAGGGGTTCAGTCATGGGGAGACACATCGGCGCGCTGGGCGCCACAGTTACCATGGAAACAGCGAGTATTGCACAATGCACATGCATCCTCTTCCATACTCACCGTGGGGCCGAGCGTGCGGCTGATGTCAGAGGAGGTTCCGCTCTCTCCAGAGCTGCATTCACAATTCTTCATGCTTTATTCTCCAGTCACATCCAAAGCTGCAGTCCCACTCCTGCTGTACACTATGCCTCTCACTCTAGTCACATCTAAAGCTGCAGTCCCACTCCTGCTGTTACACTATGCCTCTGACTCTAGTCACATCTAAAGCTGCAGTCCCACTCCTGCTGTTACACTATGCCTCTCACTCTAGTCACATCTAAAGCTGCAGTCCCACTCCTGCTGTTACACTATGCCTCTGACTCTAGTCACATCTAAAGCTGCAGTCCCACTCCTGCTGTTACACTATGCCTCTCACTCTAGTCACATCTAAAGCTGCAGTCCCACTCCTACTGTTACACTATGCCTCTCACTCTAGTCACATCTAAAGCTGCAGTCCCACTCCTACTGTTACACTATGCCTCTCACTCTAGTCACATCTAAAGCTGCAGTCCCACTCCTGCTGTTACACTATGCCTCTCACTCTAGTCACATCTAAAGCTGTAGTCCCACTCCTGCTGTTACACTATGCCTATCACTCTAGTCACATCTAAAGCTGCAGTCCCACTCCTGCTGTTACTTTATGCTTTATTCTTCTCTCAAATGCAAAGCTGCAGTTGAACTCCTGCTGTTACACTATGCCTTGTTCTATAGTCACATCCAAAGCTGCAGTCCCACTCTTGATGTTACTGTATGCTTTGCACTCCAGTCACATCTAAACCTGCAGTGACACATTTGCTGTTTCTTTATTACTTGCACTCCATTCACATCTAAAGCTGCAGCCACACATTTGCTGTTACTTTATGCCTCGCACTCCAGTCACATCTAAAGCTGCAGCCACACATTTGCTGTTACTTTATTCCTTGCACTCCATTCACATCTAAAGCTGCAATCACACATTTGCTGTTACTTTATGCCTCGCACTCCAGTCACATCTAAAGCTGCAGCCACACATTTGCTGTTACTTTATGCTTTGCACTCCAGTCACATCTAAAGCTGCAGCCACACATTTGCTGTTACTTTATGCTTTGCACTCCAGTCACATCTAAAGCTGCAGTCACACATTTGCTGTTACTTTATGCCTCACACTCTAGTCACATCTAAAGCTGCAGCCACACATTTGCTGTTACTTTATTCCTTGCACTCCATTCACATCTAAAGCTGCAATCACACATTTGCTGTTACTTTATGCCTCGCACTCCAGTCACATCTAAAGCTGCAGCCACACATTTGCTGTTACTTTATGCTTTGCACTCCAGTCACATCTAAAGCTGCAGCCACACATTTGCTGTTACTTTATGCTTTGCACTCCAGTCACATCTAAACCTGCAGTCACACATTTGCTGTTACTTTATGCTTTGCACTCCAGTCACATCTAAATCTGCAGTCACACATTTGCTGCTACTTTATGCCCTGCACTCCAGTCACATCTAAAGCTGCAGCCACACATTTGCTGTTACTTTATGCCTCACACTCCAGTCACATCTAAAGCTGCAGCCACACATTTGCTGTTACTTTATGCTTTGCACTCCAGTCACATCTAAATCTGCAGCCACACATTTGCTGTTACTTTATGCTTTGCACTCCAGTCACATCTAAAGCTGCAGCCACACATTTGCTGTTACTTTATGCCTCACACTCCAGTCACATCTAAAGCTGCAGCCACACATTTGCTGTTACTTTATGCTTTGCACTCCAGTCACATCTAAATCTGCAGCCACACATTTGCTGTTACTTTATGCTTTGCACTCCAGTCACATCTAAAGCTGCAGCCACACATTTGCTGTTACTTTATGCCTCGCACTCCAGTCACATCTAAATCTGCAGTCACACATTTGCTGTTACTTTATGCCCTGCGCTCCAGTCACATCTAAAGCTGCAGCCATACATTTGCTGATACTTTATACTCCAACTCCAGTCACATCTAAAGCTGCAGCCACACATTTGCTGTTACTTTATGCTTTGCACTCCAGTCACATCTAAAGCTGCAGTCACACATTTGCTGTTACTTGTGGATGACAATTGCGAACTAATTCCAAGATCTCTACTTGCTGTCAGTGAATGAACAGATGATTGTTTGCATCCAGACACTGAAAACCCATACAGACCTACTAGCAGAGCTGAGGGTTTGTTACAATGTATCCAGTCTAGACAATGCTCTGTGATTGCAGCTTGGACTCCAGACTGACACATTGTAACAAACCATCAGAACAGGAGGGAGGTTTGTGCTGTGTTTTCCTCACAGGGGATTGTCTGCACTGGATACACTGTAACGCACCTTCAGCTGTGAGAAGGATTAGGTCAGCACAAGGCTCTGGTTCTGGAGGCAGACACCATTGTTCTGATGATGATGACAGACGTCTCTGGTTCTGATTCGCTCACCAGTTCCAGGATCTCTGCTAGCTGTTAGTGAATGAGAACATTCCTGTGAGGGCAGTAAACCTGTACAGAGCCAGTCCTGTTCTCAGCTGAGTGTCTGTTACAATGTATCCAGTCTATGGAAGGCTTTGTACCTGTTACCTACACTGATACATTGTTACAAACTGTCAGAGAGATTTGTGCAGCTGCTGCTGTGTTGTCTAGACTGGATACATTGTAACAAACCTTTAGCTGAAAGCGGCCCTAGCGGTGCCAGGATGCTGAGGCACAGAGCGCCACCTGGAGGACACTGCACACATGATGGAAATGTAGTCACAGGGGACATTTCTCTAGAGGTTGCAGCAGTTTTCTGGCGGCTCTTAGAAAAGCAGAGCCCCACATTGCACAGGGGCCCGGTCACCCCAGAGGAGCCGCCACAGCTCCTGCGCCAAATATAAAACCAGTGCGCGACAATTCATAAATGAGCTGCAACAGCAAAAAATGAAACTTAAAAATTACATTAAAAGAACAAAAAAGCTAAATTCACCCCCCCCTCCCCCCCCCCCCAGTATATTATTTATTATTAAAGCGCCATTCATTCCCTGGCAATGTACATATGATAAGCGGTGCACATACATAATACAGACGTGCACTAAGCATGAACAAGACGAGTTACAGACTGGTACAGAAGGAGAGAGCGTCCTGCCCGCGGGGCTTACACTCTACAGGGGGGGGGGGGGGGATTCACATGTGACGTGCACTGAAATAAAAGGATTATTTACCCAGAAAGTGGCCAAATATTCCCATAATATATGTACAGTGTATGACGGTGTCTCTAGATTTATATATCATGCTGTATATGTACTGTTGTGTGCGTACAGCCTTCACCAGACACTGCTGTGTGCGTGCACCCTTCACCAGACACTACTGTGTGCGTACAGCCTTCACCAGACACTGCTGTGTGCGTGCACCCTTCACCAGACACTGTTGTGTGCGTGCACCCTTCACCAGACACTGCTGTGTGCGTACAGCCTTCACCAGACACTACTGTGTGCGTACAGCCTTCACCAGACACTACTGTGTGCGTGCACCTTTCACCAGACACTGCTGTGTGTGTACAGCCTTCACCAGACACTGCTGTGTGCGTGCACCCTTCACCAGACACTGCTGTGTGCGTACAGCCTTCACCAGACACTACTGTGTGCGTACAGCCTTCACCAGACACTACTGTGTGCGTGCACCCTTCACCAGACACTGCTGTGTGCGTACAGCCTTCACCAGACACTGCTGTGTGCGTACAGCCTTCACCAGACACTACTGTGTGCGTGCACCTTTCACCAGACACTGCTGTGTGCGTACAGCCTTCACCAGACACTACTGTGTGCGTACAGCCTTCACCAGACACTACTGTGTGCGTGCACCTTTCACCAGACACTGCTGTGTGCGTACAGCCTTCACCAGACACTGCTGTGTGCGTACAGCCTTCACCAGACACTGCTGTGTGCGTACAGCCTTCACCAGACACTGCTGTGTGCGTACACCTTTCACCAGACACTGCTGTGTGCGTACAGCCTTCACCAGACACTACTGTGTGCGTACAGCCTTCACCAGACACTACTGTGTGCGTACAGCCTTTACCAGACACTGCTGTGTGCGTGCACCCTTCACCAGACACTGCTGTGTGCGTACAGCCTTCACCAGACACTGCTGTGTGCGTACAGCCTTCACCAGACACTACTGTGTGCGTACAGCCTTCACCAGACACTACTGTGTGCGTGCACCCTTCACCAGACACTGCTGTGTGCGTACAGCCTTCACCAGACACTGCTGTGTGCGTACAGCCTTCACCAGACACTACTGTGTGCGTGCACCTTTCACCAGACACTGCTGTGTGCGTACAGCCTTCACCAGACACTACTGTGTGCGTACAGCCTTCACCAGACACTACTGTGTGCGTGCACCTTTCACCAGACACTGCTGTGTGCGTACAGCCTTCACCAGACACTGCTGTGTGCGTACAGCCTTCACCAGACACTGCTGTGTGCGTACAGCCTTCACCAGACACTGCTGTGTGCGTACAGCCTTCACCAGACACTGCTGTGTGCGTACAGCCTTCACCAGACACTGCTGTGTGCGTGCACCTTTCACCAGACACTGCTGTGTGCGTACAGCCTTCACCAGACACTACTGTGTGCGTACAGCCTTCACCAGACACTGCTGTGTGCGTACAGCCTTCACCAGACACTACTGTGTGCGTACAGCCTTCACCAGACACTGCTGTGTGCGTGCACCCTTCACCAGACACTGCTGTGTGCGTACAGCCTTCACCAGACACTGCTGTGTGCGTACAGCCTTCACCAGACACTACTGTGTGCGTACAGCCTTCACCAGACACTACTGTGTGCGTGCACCCTTCACCAGACACTGCTGTGTGCGTACAGCCTTCACCAGACACTGCTGTGTGCGTACAGCCTTCACCAGACACTACTGTGTGCGTGCACCTTTCACCAGACACTGCTGTGTGCGTACAGCCTTCACCAGACACTACTGTGTGCGTACAGCCTTCACCAGACACTACTGTGTGCGTGCACCTTTCACCAGACACTGCTGTGTGCGTACAGCCTTCACCAGACACTGCTGTGTGCGTACAGCCTTCACCAGACACTGCTGTGTGCGTACAGCCTTCACCAGACACTGCTGTGTGCGTACAGCCTTCACCAGACACTGCTGTGTGCGTGCACCTTTCACCAGACACTGCTGTGTGCGTACAGCCTTCACCAGACACTACTGTGTGCGTACAGCCTTCACCAGACACTACTGTGTGCGTACAGCCTTCACCAGACACTGCTGTGTGCATATAGCCTTCACCAGACACTGCTGTGTGCGTACAGCATTCACCAGACACTGCTGTGTGCTTACAGCCTTCACCAGACACTACTGTGTGCGTACAGCATTCACCAGACACTGCTGTGTGCTTACAGCCTTCACCAGACACTACTGTGTGCGTACAGCATTCACCAGACACTGCTGTGTGCGTGCACCTTTCACCAGACACTACTGTGTGCGTACAGCCTTCACCAGACACTGCTGTGTGCGTGCACCTTTCACCAGACACTGCTGTGTGCGTACAGCCTTCACCAGACACTACTGTGTGCGTACACCTTTCACCAGACACTGCTGTGTGCGTGCACCCTTCACCAGACACTACTGTGTGCGTGCACCCTTCACCAGACACTGCTGTGTGCGTGCACCCTTCACCAGACACTACTGTGTGCGTGCACCCTTCACCAGACACTGCTGTGTGCGTACAGCCTTCACCAGACACTGCTGTGTGCGTACAGCCTTCACCAGACACTACTGTGTTCGTGCACCCTTCACCAGACACTACTGTGTGCGTGCACCCTTCACCAGACACTACTGTGTGCGTACAGCCTTCACCAGACACTGCTGTGTGCGTACACCCTTCGCCAGACACTGCTGTGTGCGTGCACCCTTCACCAGACACTACTGTGTGCGTGCAGCCTTCACCAGACACTACTGTGTGCGTACAGCCTTCACCAGACACTGCTGTGTGCATGCACCCTTCACCAGACACTACTGTGTGCGTGCACCCTTCACCAGACACTGCTGTGTGCGTACAGCCTTCACCAGACACTGCTGTGTGCGTGCAGCCTTCACCAGACACTGCTGTGTGCGTACAGCCTTCACCAGACACTGCTGTGTGCGTACAGCCTTCACCAGACACTACTGTGTGCGTGCACCCTTCACCAGACACTACTGTGTGCGTGCACCCTTCACCAGACACTGCTGTGTGCGTACAGCCTTCACCAGACACTGCTGTGTGCGTACAGCCTTCACCAGACACTACTGTGTGCGTGCACCCTTCACCAGACACTACTGTGTGCGTGCACCCTTCACCAGACACTGCTGTGTGCGTACAGCCTTCACCAGACACTGCTGTGTGCGTACAGCCTTCACCAGACACTGCTGTGTGCGTACAGCCTTCACCAGACACTGATGTGTGCATATAGCCTTCACCAGACACTGCTGTGTGCGTACAGCCTTCACCAGACACTGCTGTGTGCGTACAGCCTTCACCAGACACTGATGTGTGCATATAGCCTTCACCAGACACTGCTGTGTGCGTACAGCCTTCACCAGACACTGCTGTGTGCGTGCACCCTTCACCAGACACTGCTGTGTGCATATAGCCTTCACCAGACACTGCTGTGTGCGTACAGCCTTCACCAGACACTGCTGTGTGCGTACAGCCTTCACCAGACACTGCTGTGTGCGTACAGCCTTCACCAGACACTGCTGTGTGCGTGCACCCTTCACCAGACACTGCTGTGTGCGTACAGCCTTCACCAGACACTGCTGTGTGCGTGCACCCTTTACCAGACACTGCTGTGTGCGTGCACCCTTCACCAGACACTGCTGTGTGCGTACAGCCTTCACCAGACACTGCTGTGTGCGTACAGCCTTCACCAGACACTGCTGTGTGCGTGCACCCTTCACCAGACACTGCTGTGTGCATACAGCCTTCACCAGACACTGCTGTGTGCGTACAGCCTTCACCAGACACTGCTGTGTGCGTACAGCCTTCACCAGACACTGCTGTGTGCGTACAGCATTCACCAGACACTGCTGTGTGCTTACAGCCTTCACCAGACACTACTGTGTGCGTGCACCCTTCACCAGACACTGCTGTGTGCATATAGCCTTCACCAGACACTGCTGTGTGCGTGCACCCTTCACCAGACACTGCTGTGTGCATATAGCCTTCACCAGACACTACTGTGTGCGTGCACCCTTCACCAGACACTGCTGTGTGCATATAGCCTTCACCAGACACTGCTGTGTGCGTACAGCCTTCACCAGACACTGCTGTGTGCGTAAAGCATTCACCAGACACTGCTGTGTGCGTACAGCCTTTACCAGACACTGCTGTGTGCGTGCACCCTTCACCAGACACTGCTGTGTGCATGCACCCTTCACCAGACACTACTGTGTGCGTACAGCCTTCACCAGACACTGCTGTGTGCGTACAGCCTTCACCAGACACTGCTGTGTGCGTACAGCCTTCACCAGACACTACTGTGTGCGTACAGCCTTCACCAGACACTGCTGTGTGCGTACAGCCTTCACCAGACACTGCTGTGTGCGTACAGCCTTCACCAGACACTGCTGTGTGCGTACAGCCTTCACCAGACACTGCTGTGTGTGTACAGCCTTCACCAGACACTGCTGTGTGCGTGCACCCTTCACCAGACACTGCTGTGTGCGTACAGCCTTCACCAGACACTGCTGTGTGCGTACAGCCTTCACCAGACACTGCTGTGTGTGTACAGCCTTCACCAGACACTGCTGTGTGCGTGCACCCTTCACCAGACACTGCTGTGTGCGTACAGCCTTCACCAGACACTGCTGTGTGCGTACAGCCTTCACCAGACACTGCTGTGTGCGTACAGCCTTCACCAGACACTGCTGTGTGCGTACAGCCTTCACCAGACACTGCTGTGTGCGTGCACCCTTCACCAGACACTGCTGTGTGCGTACAGCCTTCACCAGACACTGCTGTGTGCGTACAGCCTTCACCAGACACTGCTGTGTGCGTACAGCATTCACCAGACACTGCTGTGTGCGTACAGCCTTCACCAGACACTGCTGTGTGCGTGCACCCTTCACCAGACACTGCTGTGTGCATGCACCCTTCACCAGACACTACTGTGTGCGTACAGCCTTCACCAGACACTGCTGTGTGCGTACAGCCTTCACCAGACACTGCTGTGTGCGTACAGCCTTCACCAGACACTACTGTGTGCGTACAGCCTTCACCAGACACTGCTGTGTGCGTACAGCCTTCACCAGACACTGCTGTGTGCGTACAGCCTTCACCAGACACTGCTGTGTGCGTACAGCCTTCACCAGACACTGCTGTGTGTGTACAGCCTTCACCAGACACTGCTGTGTGCGTGCACCCTTCACCAGACACTGCTGTGTGCGTGCACCCTTCACCAGACACTGCTGTGTGCATATAGCCTTCACCAGACACTGCTGTGTGCGTACAGCCTTCACCAGACACTGCTGTGTGCAAATAGCCTTCACCAGACACTGCTGTGTGCGTACAGCCTTCACCAGACACTGCTGTGTGCGTACAGCCTTCACCAGACACTGCTGTGTGCGTACAGCCTTCACCAGACACTGCTGTGTGCGTACAGCCTTCACCAGACACTGCTGTGTGCGTACAGCCTTCACCAGACACTGCTGTGTGCGTACAGCCTTCACCAGACACTGCTGTGTGCGTACAGCCTTCACCAGACACTGCTGTGTGCGTACAGCCTTCACCAGACACTGCTGTGTGCGTACAGCCTTCACCAGACACTGCTGTGTGCGTACAGCATTCACCAGACACTGCTGTGTGCGTACAGCCTTCACCAGACACTGCTGTGTGCATATAGCCTTCACCAGACACTGCTGTGTGCGTACAGCATTCACCAGACACTGCTGTGTGCGTACAGCCTTCACCAGACACTGCTGTGTGCGTACAGCCTTCACCAGACACTGCTGTGTGCGTGCACCCTTCACCAGACACTGCTGTGTGCGTACAGCATTCACCAGACACTACTGTGTGCGTGCACCTTTCACCAGACACTGCTGTGTGCGTGCACCCTTCACCAGACACTGCTGTGTGCGTACAGCCTTCACCAGACACTGCTGTGTGCGTACAGCCTTCACCAGACACTGCTGTGTGCGTACAGCCTTCACCAGACACTGCTGTGTGCGTACAGCCTTCACCAGACACTACTGTGTGCGTACAGCCTTCACCAGACACTGCTGTGTGCGTGCACCTTTCACCAGACACTGCTGTGTGCGTACAGCCTTCACCAGACACTGCTGTGTGCATATAGCCTTCACCAGACACTGCTGTGTGCGTACAGCATTCACCAGACACTGCTGTGTGCGTACAGCCTTCACCAGACACTGCTGTGTGCGTGCACCCTTCACCAGACACTACTGTGTGCGTACAGCATTCACCAGACACTGCTGTGTGCGTACAGCCTTCACCAGACACTGCTGTGTGCATATAGCCTTCACCAGACACTGCTGTGTGCGTGCACCCTTCACCAGACACTACTGTGTGCGTACAGCATTCACCAGACACTGCTGTGTGCGTACAGCATTCACCAGACACTGCTGTGTGCGTGCACCCTTCACCAGACACTGCTGTGTGCGTGCACCCTTCACCAGACACTGCTGTGTGCGTGCACCCTTCACCAGACACTACTGTGTGCGTGCACCTTTCACCAGACACTGCTGTGTGCGTGCACCCTTCACCAGACACTACTGTGTGCGTGCAGCCTTCACCAGACACTGCTGTGTGCGTACAGCCTTCACCAGACACTGACGCCCCCTCCTGGACTATACGTGAGCTGCAGGGCCCCTGGAATAAAGTGGCACTTCTGGGACAGTGTTGGGGGCTGGGACCCCCACTATTTACCGGTATTACTCTTGTGTCTCGTAGACTGCAGCTTCACGTGTCACTACCGGTGCCGCGCTCTCATCCGGTTAGACTGCAGCATAGGAGAAGACGCAGACAGCGACACATCACAAGATGCCACCTGGGAGAAAGACACTAATGTGGTAAGATCACCCTGCCGCCATATTACCAGGGCACTCTGGCGCCCCCCGACCACCTGGCCGTGCAGGGAACTACAGCCCTACATAGGGGCCCCTTACTGAGACCCGCTTCTCCTTCCTAGTGCTGCCCTAACAGTCATCTAATTTATGAAGAGGCGGGCCCCTGGCAGTCCAGGCCCCTGGCAGTCCGGGCCCCTGGATGGTGTCATTTTTCTTGCCAATATTTATACCTATTTACAGGCAAAAATGTTAGTAATTTGCGGAGGCTGGAGTCCTGCCCCCGACGCGCCCAACTGCCAAACATGCTGGAAAACCGGCTGTGCGACTAAATATTGTTGCCGCCCGGTGAAATCGGAGGCCGCTGACTATTTTTTCGACTAAGGGCTCGTTCACACGACTGTTGGTGTCCTGTTCCCTTATTGCGGACCGCATTTGCAGATCCGCAATACACGGGCTCCGTTCCGTGTCATTCTGCATCACAGATGTGGACCCATTCATTTCAATGGGTCCGCAAATCCGGAGATGCGGAACGGAACCCCACAGAAGCAGTACGGAGTGGTTCCGTTCTGTTCCTCCGCACCGCAAAAAGATAGAACTTGCTCTATTTTTTTGCGGAACAGACGGATCGCGGAGCCATTGAAGTGAATGAGTCTGCGATCCCCATGCGCCTGCCCCACGGAAGGTGCCCGTGCAGTGCGGGCCACAATTTGCGGTTCACAGCACGGGCACGGGACACCAACAGCCGTGTGAACAAGCCCCTTAAGGAGTGCTGTGGCCCCTACATTTCCAGGACTGGTGGGGCCCCTGCAGATCCTATGATGGGCTGGGTGCCCACCCTGTGCAGCCAGGTATGTTAACCCCTAATGTCCCAGGGGATCAGCAACCTCCGGCACTCCAGCTGTTCTGGACTACAACTCCCAGAATCCTCCCCTCTAGGGGAGTTACAAGAATAGCTGAGTAGGTGTGCATGCTGGGAGTTGTGGTTTCACAGCGGCTGGAGCCCCACAGGTTGCCAGTCCCTGCCCTTAGCCGGCCCGATCCTTCTCCGTGATTCTGATGAGAGTCAGGACGCGCCCAGACATTTTACTGTAAATGTGAAAAAACAAGGTCCCGCGGGGGCGGAGCATGACACATGGATCCAGAGAGCCCCGCCCACACTGTATCAGTTTTCCTGGGGGACTTCTTTACTATTTCCAGCCTCTTTCCGCCGCTATGTCAAGTCTATAGTGGGAGATAAGCGGCCGGCGCCCCTCCCCCGTCAGTCCGTTCTTTGTGAATGTTAGCGTGGGGAGCGTTCTCTGTGCGGTCACATGACCCCGTGGATAATTCTAATTTCCCGCCGTTTCCTCTCCCCTTTGAGTACTGAATTTTTTTGTGAGGCTTTGCTTTGACTCCATTTGTTTAGTCAGCGACAAATGGCGGTTGCGGCGTCTCGTATACAGCAGCGGTTATCACGTACGGGCTGTACAGGGCGCCATGTGTCCGAGTAATGGCTGCGGATCGGGTTACAGCGCGCGGGGGGGGGGGCGACAACCAGGAACTATTAAAAGCAGGATGTTCTGACATCTGGCAGCCCCCCCCCCAGGATATGTGGTCATGTGACCGGGGGCAACACAAAGAACAAAGATTAGGATGATCAGATCTGAGCGGCGGGGCAGGAAGGGGTTAATGACCAGGGGGGGCATCAGATGTCATGTGCACCATCACAGGGTTCCCCTTGCGTTCTCCCCCCAGCCCTGACTGACCTATGAATAGAATGCGAGGACAGCAGTGAAGACTGACACAGGCAGAGCCACTGCCTGATAACGCCAACAAGTTTCAGCAAATGTGTCATTTTCAAACCTTGAGGGAGTGGGCGTGGTTTGACAGGAGGGGGCGTGTCCTAAATATTTTAGAGTACGGGCACAGAGCGGCCGTGGTGCGGCGGAGTACCGGGCAAAACGGATCAGAACCGCATGGTCTATTTAATGGTCATGCAGTAAACGGATAATTAGCCGGATGTGAAAACCGCGCCAATCCGCAAGTGTGAACACGGCCGGACACATCAGCGGCTCGACTCTCTGCGGTCCTGGCGGTGGATACATTGTGTACAGTCCAGAGGTTACAATGTATCAGTCTGGAGTCCGAACATTGAGGATTGTCAGCGGCTCCGCGGAGACGCGGTCCGCCTCGACAGAAGTGGCGCGAGACTTCGGTTAGTTTGTAGTCACATCTGCGCATTTAAAAATAGGAATCCGAGGTTGGGCTTTGGTGCTCGCCGCTACCTCCGATCCCTGCTTTAAATAGTTTTTCAATATGAATTCAGCAGGAATCCACCGAACTATTGCGCGAATTCGGGCGAGACGAACTTTGGCTCCACGGAGCCCATACATTTTAATGCATACAAGCACACGAACGTTGTTTGTTTCCGTGTCCGTTCCGTTTTTTTTCGAGATAGGATGTGAACCCATTCATTTCAATGGGTCCGCAAAAAATGCAGACAGCACACCGTGTACGGCCCGCATCCGTATGTCCGCTCCGTAGCCCCGCAAAAAAATAGAACATGTCCTGTTCTTGTCCGTTTTAGGCATTGTTACAATGGATCCGCAAAACACATGCGGTCATGTGCGTAGCCTCACATAGAAGGATCTGAATGAATCAATCTATGATCCGAAGGTCGAGCGCACTGGATACAACTGTAACAGACCCTCAGCTGTCAGCAGTTTTAGGTCTGGACAT
>NW_025334137.1:0-66148 GCF_014858855.1 Bufo gargarizans | reverse complement strand
AGTTGTATGTCATAGCAGAGAATCAGGCTTCACGTCAGCCCACCACTGTAACAGTCCATTGTCATATATTTAGGCCCAGGCACCCAGGCAGAGGAGAGAGGTCCCGTAACAGAGAATCTGGCTTCATGTCAGCAGAGAATCAGTCTGCATGTCATAGCAGAGAATCAGGCTTCACGTCAGCCACCACTGTAACAGTCCATTGTCATATATTTAGGCCCAGGCACCCAGGCAGAGGAGAGAGGTCCCGTAACAGAGAATCTGGCTTCATGTCAGCAGAGAATCAGTCTGCATGTCATAGCAGAGAATCAGGCTTCACGTCAGCCACCACTGTAACAGTCCATTGTCATATATTTAGGCCCAGGCACCCAGGCAGAGGAGAGAGGTCCCGTAACAGAGAATCTGGCTTCATGTCAGCAGAGAATCAGTCTGCATGTCATAGCAGAGAATCAGGCTTCACGTCAGCCACCACTGTAACAGTCCATTGTCATATATTTAGGCCCAGGCACCCAGGCAGAGGAGAGAGGTCCGTAACAGAGAATCTGGCTTCATGTCAGCAGAGAATCAGTCTGCATGTCATAGCAGAGAATCAGGCTTCACGTCAGCCACCACTGTAACAGTCCATTGTCAGATATTTAGGCCCAGGCACCCAGGCAGAGGAGAGAGGTCCCGTAACAGAGAATCTGGCTTCATGTCAGCAGAGAATCAGTCTGCATGTCATAGCAGAGAATCAGGCTTCACGTCAGCCACCACTGTAACAGTCCATTGTCATATATTTAGGCCCAGGCACCCAGGCAGAGGAGAGAGGTCCCGTAACAGAGATCTGGCTTCATGTCAGCAGAGAATCAGTCTGCATGTCATAGCAGAGAATCAGGCTTCACGTCAGCCACCACTGTAACAGTCCATTGTCATATATTTAGGCCCAGGCACCCAGGCAGAGGAGAGAGGTCCCATAACAGAGAATCTGGCTTCATGTCAGCAGAGAATCAGTCTGCATGTCATAGCAGAGAATCAGGCTTCACGTCAGCCACCACTGTAACAGTCCATTGTCATATATTTAGGCCCAGCACCCAGGCAGAGGAGAGAGGTCCCGTAACAGAGAATCTGGCTTCATGTCAGCAGAGAATCAGTCTGCATGTCATAGCAGAGAATCAGGCTTCACGTCACCCAACATTGGAACAGTCCATTGGCATATATTTAGGCCCAGGCACCCAGGCAGAGGAGAGAGGTCCCGTAACAGAGAATCTGGCTTCATGTCAGCAGAGAATCAGTCTGCATGTCATAGCAGAGAATCAGGCTTCACGTCAGCCACCACTGTAACAGTCCATTGTCATATATTTAGGCCCAGGCACCCAGGCAGAGGAGAGAGGTCCCGTAACAGAGAATCTGGCTTCATGTCAGCAGAGAATCAGTCTGCATGTCATAGCAGAGAATCAGGCTTCACGTCAGCCACCACTGTAACAGTGCATTGTCATATATTTAGGCCCAGGCACCCAGGCAGAGGAGAGAGGTCCCGTAACAGAGAATCTGGCTTCATGTCAGCAGAGAATCAGTCTGCATGTCATAGCAGAGAATCAGGCTTCACGTCACCCACCACTGGAACAGTCCATTGTCAGATATTTAGGCCCAGGCACCCAGGCAGAGGAGAGAGGTCCCGTAACAGAGAATCTGGCTTCATGTCAGCAGAGAATCAGTCTGCATGTCATAGCAGAGAATCAGGCTTCACGTCAGCCACCACTGGAACAGTCCATTGTCATATATTTAGGCCCAGGCACCCAGGCAGAGGAGAGAGGTCCATAACAGAGAATCTGGCTTCATGTCAGCAGAGAATCAGTCTGCATGTCATAGCAGAGAATCAGGCTTTACGTCACCCAACACTGGAACAGTCCATTGTCAGATATTTAGGCCCAGGCACCCAGGCAGAGGAGAGAGGTCCGTAACAGAGAATCTGGCTTCATGTCAGCAGAGAATCAGTCTGCATGTCATAGCAGAGAATCAGGCTTTCACGTCAGCCACCACTGTAACAGTCCATTGTCATATATTTAGGCCCAGGCACCCAGGCAGAGGAGAGAGGTCCCATAACAGAGAATCTGGCTTCATGTCAGCAGAGAATCAGTCTGCATGTCATAGCAGAGAATCATGCTTCACTGTCACCCACCACTGTAACAGTCCATTGTCATAAATTTAGGCCCAGGCACCCAGGCAGAGGAGAGAGGTCCCGTAACAGAGAATCTGGCTTCATGTCAGCAGAGAATCAGTCTGCATGTCATAGCAGAGAATCAGGCTTCACGTCAGCCACCACTGTAACAGTCCATTGTCATATATTTAGGCCCAGGCACCCAGGCAGAGGAGAGAGGTCCCGTAACAGAGAATCTGGCTTCATGTCAGCAGAGAATCAGTCTGCATGTCATAGCAGAGAATCAGGCTTCACGTCAGCCACCACTGTAACAGTCCATTGTCAGATATTTAGGCCCAGGCACCCAGGCAGAGGAGAGAGGTCCCGTAACAGAGAATCTGGCTTCATGTCAGCAGAGAATCAGTCTGCATGTCATAGCAGAGAATCAGGCTTCACGTCAGCCACCACTGTAACAGTCCATTGTCATATATTTAGGCCCAGGCACCCAGGCAGAGGAGAGAGGTCCCATAACAGAGAATCTGGCTTCATGTCAGCAGAGAATCAGTCTGCATGTCATAGCAGAGAATCAGGCTTCACGTCAGCCACCACTGTAACAGTCCATTGTCATATATTTAGGCCCAGGCACCCAGGCAGAGGAGAGAGGTCCCGTAACAGAGAATCTGGCTTCATGTCAGCAGAGAATCAGTCTGCATGTCATAGCAGAGAATCAGGCTTCACGTCACCCAACACTGGAACAGTCCATTGTCAGATATTTAGGCCCAGGCACCCAGGCAGAGGAGAGAGGTCCCGTAACAGAGAATCTGGCTTCATGTCAGCAGAGAATCAGTCTGCATCGTCATAGCAGAGAATCAGGCTTCACGTCACCCACCACTGTAACAGTCCATTGTCATATATTTAGGCCCAGGCACCCAGGCAGAGGAGAGAGGTTCCAGTAACAGAGAATCTGGCTTCATGTCAGCAGAGAATCAGTCTGCATGTCATAGCAGAGAATCAGGCTTCACGTCAGCCACCACTGTAACAGTGCCATTGTCATATATTTAGGCCCAGGCACCCAGGCAGAGGAGAGAGGTCCCGTAACAGAGAATCTGGCTTCATGTCAGCAGAGAATCAGTCTGCATGTCATAGCAGAGAATCAGGCTTACAGTCAGCCCAACACTGGAACAGTCCATTGTCATATATTTAGGCCCAGGCACCCAGGCAGAGGAGAGAGGTCCCGTAACAGAGAATCTGGCTTCATGTCAGCAGAGAATCAGTCTGCATGTCATAGCAGAGAATCAGGCTTCACGTCAGCCACCACTGTAACAGTCCATTGTCATATATTTAGGCCCAGGCACCCAGGCAGAGGAGAGAGGTCCCGTAACAGAGAATCTGGCTTCATGTCAGCAGAGAATCAGTCTGCATGTCATAGCAGAGAATCAGGCTTCACGTCAGCCACCACTGTAACAGTCCATTGTCATATATTTAGGCCCAGGCACCCAGGCAGAGGAGAGAGGTCCATAACAGAGAATCTGGCTTCATGTCAGCAGAGAATCAGTCTGCATGTCATAGCAGAGAATCAGGCTTCACGTCAGCCACCACTGTAACAGTCCATTGTCATATATTTAGGCCCAGGCACCCAGGCAGAGGAGAGAGGTCCCGTAACAGAGAATCTGGCTTCATGTCAGCAGAGAATCAGTCTGCATATCATAGCAGAGAATCATGCTTCACGTCACCCACACTGGAACAGTCCATTGTCAGATATTTAGGCCCAGGCACCCAGGCAGAGGAGAGAGGTCCCGTAACAGAGAATCTGGCTTCATGTCAGCAGAGAATCAGTCTGCATGTCATAGCAGAGAATAAGTCTTCACGTCAGCCACCACTGTAACAGTCCATTGTCATATATTTAGACCCAGGCAGAGGAGAGAGGTTCCATAATAGAGAATCTGGCTTCATGTCAGCAGAGAATCAGTCTGCATGTCATAGCAGAGAATCAGGCTTCACGTCAGCCACCACTGTAACAGTGCATTGTCATATATTTAGGCCCAGGCACCCAGGCAGAGAAGAGAGGTTCCATAACAGAGAATCTGGCTTCATGTCAGCAGAGAATCAGTCTGCATGTCATAGCAGAGAATCATGCTTTACGTCACCCAACACTGGAACAGTCCATTGTCAGATATTTAGGCCCAGGCACCCAGGCAGAGGAGAGAGGTCCCGTAACAGAGAATATGGCTTCATGTCAGCAGAGAATCAGTCTGCATGTCATAGCAGAGAATCAGGCTTTACGTCAGCCACCACTGTAACAGTCCATTGTCATATATTTAGGCCCAGGCACCCAGGCAGAGGAGAGAGGTCCCATAACAGAGAATCTGGCTTCATGTCAGCAGAGAATCAGTCTGCATGTCATAGCAGAGAATCATGCTTCATGTCACCCAACACTGGAACAGTCCATTGTCAGATATTTAGGCCCAGGCACCCAGGCAGAGGAGAGAGGTCCCGTAACAGAGAATCTGGCTTCAAGTCAGCAGAGAATCAGTCTGCATGTCATAGCAGAGAATCATGCTTTACGTCACCGAACACTGGAAAAGTCCATTGTCAGATATTTAGGCCCAGGCACCCAGGCAGAGTGGAGAGGTCCCGTAACAGAGAATCTGGCTTCATGTCAGCAGAGCATCAGTCTGCATGTCATAGCAGAGAATCATGCTTTACGTCACCCAGCACTGGAACAGTCCATTGTCAGATATTTAGGCCCAGGCACCCAGGCAGAGGAGAGAGGTCCCGTAACAGAGAATCTGGCTTCATGTCAGCAGAGAATCAGTCTGCATGTCATAGCAGAGAATCAGGCTTTACGTCAGCCACCACTGTAACAGTCCATTGTCATATATTTAGGCCCAGGCACCCAGGCAGAGGAGAGAGGTCCCGTAACAGAGAATCTGGCTTCATGTCAGCAGAGAATCAGTCTGCATGTCATAGCAGAGAATCAGGCTTCACGTCAGCCACCACTGTAACAGTGCATTGTCATATATTTAGGCCCAGGCACCCAGGCAGAGGAGAGAGGTCCCGTAACAGAGAATCTGGCTTCATGTAAGCAGAAAATCAGTCTGCATGTCATAGCAGAGAATCATGCTTCACGTCACCCAACACTGGAACAGTCCATTGTCATATATTTAGGCCCAGGCACCCAGGCAGAGGAGAGAGGTCCCGTAACAGAGAATCTGGCTTCATGTCAGCAGAGAATCAGTCTGCATATCATAGCAGAGAATCATGCTTTACGTCACCCACCACTGTAACAGTCCATTGTCAGATATTTAGGCCCAGGCACCCAGGCAGAGGAGAGAGGTCCCGTAACAGAGAATCTGGCTTCATGTCAGCAGAGAATCAGTCTGCATGTCATAGCAGAGAATCAGGCTTCACGTCAGCCACCACTGTAACAGTCCATTGTCATATATTTAGGCCCAGGCACCCAGGCAGAGGAGAGAGGTTCCATAACAGAGAATCTGGCTTCATGTCAGCAGAGAATCAGTCTGCATGTCATAGCAGAGAATCAGGCTTCACGTCAGCCACCACTGTAACAGTGCATTGTCATATATTTAGGCCTAGGCACCCAGGCAGAGGAGAGAGGTCCCGTAACAGAGAATCTGGCTTCATGTCAGCAGAGAATCAGTCTGCATGTCATAGCAGAGAATCAGGCTTCACGTCACCCAACACTGGAACAGTCCATTGTCATATATTTAGGCCCAGGCACCCAGGCAGAGGAGAGAGGTCCCGTAACAGAGAATCTGGCTTCATGTCAGCAGAGAATCAGTCTGCATGTCATAGCAGAGAATCAGGCTTCACGTCACCCACCACTGTAACAGTCCATTGTCATATATTTAGGCCCAGGCACCCAGGCAGAGGAGAGAGGTCCCGTAACAGAGAATCTGGCTTCATGTCAGCAGAGAATCAGTCTGCATGTCATAGCAGAGAATCAGGCTTCACGTCAGCCACCACTGTAACAGTCCATTGTCATATATTTAGGCCCAGGCACCCAGGCAGAGGAGAGAGGTCCCGTAACAGAGAATCTGGCTTCATGTCAGCAGAGAATCAGTCTGCATGTCATAGCAGAGAATCAGGCTTCACGTCAGCCACCACTGTAACAGTGCATTGTCATATATTTAGGCCCAGGCACCCAGGCAGAGGAGAGAGGTCCCGTAACAGAGAATCTGGCTTCATGTCAGCAGAGAATCAGTCTGCATGTCATAGCAGAGAATCAGGCTTCACGTCACCCACCACTGTAACAGTCCATTGTCAGATATTTAGGCCCAGGCACCCAGGCAGAGGAGAGAGGTCCCATAACAGAGAATCTGGCTTCATGTCAGCAGAGAATCAGTCTGCATGTCATAGCAGAGAATCAGGCTTCACGTCACCCACCACTGTAACAGTCCATTGTCATATATTTAGGCCCAGGCACCCAGGCAGAGGAGAGAGGTCCATAACAGAGAATCTGGCTTCATGTCAGCAGAGAATCAGTCTGCATGTCATAGCAGAGAATCAGGCTTCACGTCAGCCACCACTGTAACAGTCCATTGTCATATATTTAGGCCCAGGCACCCAGGCAGAGGAGAGAGGTCCCGTAACAGAGAATCTGGCTTCATGTCAGCAGAGAATCAGTCTGCATGTCATAGCAGAGAATCAGGCTTCACGTCACCCAACACTGGAACAGTCCATTGTCATATATTTAGGCCCAGGCACCCAGGCAGAGGAGAGAGGTCCCATAACAGAGAATCTGGCTTCATGTCAGCAGAGAATCAGTCTGCATGTCATAGCAGAGAATCAGGCTTCACGTCAGCCACCACTGTAACAGTCCATTGTCATATATTTAGGCCCAGGCACCCAGGCAGAGGAGAGAGGTCCCGTAACAGAGAATCTGGCTTCATGTCAGCAGAGAATCAGTCTGCATGTCATAGCAGAGAATCAGGCTTCACGTCAGCCACCACTGTAACAGTCCATTGTCATATATTTAGGCCCAGGCACCCAGGCAGAGGAGAGAGGTCCCATAACAGAGAATCTGGCTTCATGTCAGCAGAGAATCAGTCTGCATGTCATAGCAGAGAATCAGGCTTCACGTCAGCCACCACTGTAACAGTCCATTGTCATATATTTAGGCCCAGGCACCCAGGCAGAGGAGAGAGGTCCCGTAACAGAGAATCTGGCTTCATGTCAGCAGAGAATCAGTCTGCATGTCATAGCAGAGAATCATGCTTCACGTCACCCAACACTGGAACAGTCCATTGTCATATATTTAGGCCCAGGCACCCAGGCAGAGGAGAGAGGTCCCGTAACAGAGAATCTGGCTTCATGTCAGCAGAGAATCAGTCTGCATGTCATAGCAGAGAATCAGGCTTCACGTCAGCCACCACTGTAACAGTCCATTGTCATATATTTAGGCCCAGGCACCCAGGCAGAGGAGAGAGGTCCATAACAGAGAATCTGGCTTCATGTCAGCAGAGAATCAGTCTGCATGTCATAGCAGAGAATCAGGCTTCACGTCAGCCACCACTGTAACAGTCCATTGTCATATTTTTAGGCCCAGGCACCCAGGCAGAGGAGAGAGGTCCCGTAACAGAGAATCTGGCTTCATGTCAGCAGAGAATCAATCTGCATGTCATAGCAGAGAATCAGGCTTCACGTCAGCCCACCACTGGAACAGTCCATTGTCATATATTTAGGCCCAGGCACCCAGGCAGAGGAGAGAGGTCCCATAACAGAGAATCTGGCTTCATGTCAGCAGAGAATCAGTCTGCATCTCATAGCAGAGAATCAGGCTTCACGTCACCCACCACTGTAACAGTCCATTGTCATATATTTAGGCCCAGGCACCCAGGCAGAGGAGAGAGGTTCTATAACGGAGAATCTGGCTTCATGTCAGCAAAAAATCAGTCTGCATGTCATAGCAGAGAATCATGCTTTACGTCACCCAACACTGGAACAGTCCATTGTCAGATATTTAGGCCCAGGCACCCAGGCAGAGGAGAGAGGTCCCGTAACAGAGAATCTGGCTTCATGTCAGCAGAGAATCAGTCTGCATGTCATAGCAGAGAATCATGCTTCACGTCACCCAACACTGGAACAGTCCATTGTCAGATATTTAGGCCCAGGCACCCAGGCAGAGGAGAGAGGTCCCGTAACAGAAAATCTGGCTTCATGTCAGCAGAGAATCAGTCTGTATGTCATAGCAGAGAATCAGGCTTCACGTCAGCCACCACTGTAACAGTCCATTGTCATATATTTAGGCCCAGGCACCCAGGCAGAGGAGAGAGGTCCCATAACAGAGAATCTGGCTTCTTTTTAGCAGAGAATCAGTCTGCATGTCATAGCAGAGAATCAGGCTTCACGTCAGCCACCACTGTAACAGTCAATTGTCATATATTTAGGCCCAGGCACCCAGGCAGAGGAGAGAGGTCCCGTAACAGAGAATCTGGCTTCATGTCAGCAGAGAATCAGTCTGCATGTCATAGCAGAGAATCAGGCTTCACTTCAGCCACCACTGTAACAGTCCATTGTCATATATTTAGGCCCAGCACCCAGGCAGAGGAGAGAGGTCCCGTAACAGAGAATCTGGCTTCATGTCAGCAGAGAATCAGTCTGCATGTCATAGCAGAGAATCAGGCTTCACGTCAGCCACCACTGTAACAGTCCATTGTCATATATTTAGGCCCAGGCACCCAGGCAGAGGAGAGAGGTCCCGTAACAGAGAATCTGGCTTCATGTCAGCAGAGAATCAGTCTGCATGTCATAGCAGAGAATCAGGCTTCACGTCAGCCACCACTGTAACAGTCCATTGTCATATATTTAGGCCCAGGCACCCAGGCAGAGGAGAGAGGTCCCATAACAGAGAATCTGGCTTCATGTCAGCAGAGAATCAGTCTGCATGTCATAGCAGAGAATCAGGCTTCACGTCAGCCACCACTGTAACAGTCCATTGTCATATATTTAGGCCCAGGCACCCAGGCAGAGGAGAGAGGTCCCGTAACAGAGAATCTGGCTTCATGTCAGCAGAGAATCAGTCTGCATGTCATAGCAGAGAATCAGGCTTCACGTCACCCACACTGGAACAGTCCATTGTCATATATTTAGGCCCAGGCACCCAGGCAGAGGAGAGAGGTCCCGTAACAGAGAATCAGACTGGGGCGTGTCTGGTTCCTGCAGCCACAGAGTGAGGAGGTGTTTCCACTGAGCTCCTGGAACTTCCAGTGTGGGCCTCTCTGGGGAGTTTTCTAACATCTGCTTCCCAGGAGGAGCTCCAGGCTTGCGGGGAGTTTTCAGCACCTCTCCCCAGCCCAGGCCCTGCCTCTCCTTAGGGAGTTGGTGGAGGCCTGGAGCTATGTCTCCAGTTGGGACCCAGGATCCTGCTTCCCGGGGTAGGCCGGCGGGAGGTAGGGGAGGCGAGTTACCGGCCTCTGCACCATCATCCGTCTCAGCGGTCAGAAGATCGAGCAGGGGTCATGCTGTGGTGTCCCCTGCAGCCCCTGGGAGCGGAGCTGTGAAGACCACCAGCAAGTCCGGGAGGGTGGATGGTAACCCTGCAGGTGAGCGGAGTGTTCCTTGGGGTGGGCCAGGGAGGATGGAGACTGACTGGAGCATCAAAAGGCCCCAGGAATCGGTCTCCATGTACAGCTCCCGTATTGCGGCCTACCTCAGGGAATATGAAGACGCTGGCAAAGCCTTAAAAAAGCTCAGAAGCGACATTAAGCTGGAAAGAGTAAAGGCGTACAAGGCTTCAAAAAATAAAAGACCTGAGATATCAGAAAGGATAAAGGTCCTAAAAGAAAAGATAAAAGAAATGGAAGCAAGGAGGGCAATTATACTGGAAAGTAGTGGTCCCTTCCAAGAAAAACTAAAAAACGAGGAAAGATTTTTCGTCATGGCCCAGGGAAGTCTGCAAATGGCTGACCCCCCAGACGATGAGGAAGAACCAGAGGCAGAGAAAAAGGCAGAGAGAAAGACAGAGAAAGAGGAGCAGGCCATGGACACTGGGATCACAGCTGAACAGGTGTGCCTGCCTCTCACAAGCTCAGAAGATGAATTTGAAAGTGGAAGTAGTGGAGTCGGGGGAGGGCTCATGGCTGAGATTAAACGCTTGGAGTCACCCCGGCTCCATGAAGGCAGTTTTTTGTTTGGAGAAGAACTTCCAGATGAGGATGAAGATATTGAAAATAAAAAAAGAAGGGAAAAAAGAAGAAAGAGAAAAGCAGAGTGGAGGTGAGATATGTGTATGTTTCTCACCCCCAGCAATCCGGGCAGGCTGAAAAGGCTGCTTGGATTGCAACCCCCACCATCCTCCCAGCCCCGGTCTCTGCTGTGGGACCGGGCGACGGGAGTGGGGAGAAAAAACACGAGGTGTTCAAGATGGCGGAGGACGCCGTCCTTACTTGCAGTAGTGGGGGCGGCCCCAGAGAAGGAGGGACTGAAAAGTCCAACACGCAGGCATTGAGGGCGGCGAGGGCGGCGAGGGCGGCGAGTTCGGAGGGTGGGGGGGGGCTTTCCGATGACGCGGCTGACCCCGTCCGTCCCCGCCGCGGTCCTAAGCACACTGAATGGGTGTGTGGTGGACCTGCGGCGGAGTGACGTGGTGGGGGCGACTGCCGTGGCCGGCGCTCCTCCCCTCTCTCCCATAAAGAAGGCTCCAGGTTTCCCTGTTTTCTCCTCCGGTCCTGCTGCTCCGGTAGTGCCCGTTGCTCCGCCCTCCTGCGCCGCAGTGTTGGTGGCGGAGAGCGGTGCTGCGGGGGTGGTGGGCGGGCCGGGGGACGTGTCTGTTGGTGTGTCCCTGGATGAGATTAAGAGCGCTCCTAAAGGACAATTTAGGAGTGAAGGGCATCGGCTTGCTGAGCACAGTGGTGCCACGGCACGGCGCTTTTCAAGAAGAACAACTGTTAGGAGGAGGGGATGTGTCTCCCCCTCCTCCATGGCCGCCTATGTGGCCACTGGTGTCATTCCCTCCGCTTCTGCCTCTGCCCCCTGCGCTGAATCAAGCGCAGGGGAGGTGGGGGTAGTGACCACCAGTGCCCAGGTTCTGTGTGGGGCAGGGTGGTAGCAGAGGGAAGGATAAGAGGGGTAAAAAGGTTAAAAGTGACGATATAAATAAAAGCAATGTAAATGATGTAAATAAAGTGTCAGCTGGCCCAGCAGTGTGTATGGGGTCCGATGTGATTGAGCTAGTCCCTGTAAAGGTGACTACTGAAAAAGTGGTCACCCAAAAGGGTCATGGAGGGGGTGTTAGCTTAGGGGTCGCTCCGGGTCCCGATGGGGGGGTGAATGCGGGGGGTTGCCCTGCTGCTGGAAAAGTGGCGGGGTCCCCCCGTGTGGCCCCCTCAGAGGGATCCGGTGTGACAGTTGAGGCAAGTAGAGGGGGGGAGCCGGTTCTGCTGCCCCTCCTGCGTCCGTGGCGCCTGGCAGAAGTTATGCCAGTGTGGCTGCGGCCGTAGGGGGGGAGGGGCTGGCCTCTTTGGCTTCCTCACTCTCAGGGCCTGGTAATGGTGACTTGCAGCGGCGACTGTTGGAGGCCCTCAAAAAGGGGGAGAGCTCCTTTTCCGTAGAGGGAGAGAAGGTGGATTGTTCATTCTGGTTCAACAGACATGGCGTTCGGACCTTCCGAGAACAGAACGGGGGCGAGACCACCTGGTCTTCACCCACAACCGGCCCTGGAGCCAGACGGAATGTGGTCTGTCTCAAGTGGAGTGGCGATGAAGCTTGCCCTACTAGAAAGAGGGTAGTGGAGCTCCTGCTTGGGATGGGTTTCAAGGCTACTGACATCTTTGCCTTGATCCATCCTTTTGGCTCCAAGGAGTTTGACATCAGCTTTGTCCGGCCGGAGGGGCTTGAGCTCTTCTGGTCCAGATATGAGCTGGTGAAGAACATGCCGGACTGGCGTGGTTTCGTTGCAAAAGCGATAACCCGCCAGAGTGAGGTCAAGAGAGTGACCGTTCTGACCCGTAACGAGTCGCTCTCTTATATTGACATCATGACCTGGCTGGGAAGGTACGGAGAGGTCCAGGGAATACCAGCTAAAAGCCTGGACGAGTTTGGCATTTGGTCGGGTGCCTGGACATTTAATATCAAGCTTAGGCGTCTGGGCAGTACAGTTTCCCACATTCCATCATCTGCCTTTATCGGCCGAGACAGGATCTTGGTTTTCTACAGGGGGCAGCCTAAGCTCTGTCACAAGTCCGGCAGCCCCACACACTTCAGCGCCAGCTGCCAAGTGCAGAAGTGCGCGTTGTGTGGGGGGACTGGTCATCTTGCTGCATCTTGTGAGGAGATTAGATGCAACCTGTGTGGGGAGCTCGGGCACCCCTTCAGTCTCTGTCCTCTCTCTGAGGCCAATGCGGCCTGAGCTCATGCAGGAGCGGGCCGGGAAGTCCATTCGGCTGAGGCGGGTACTGGCAAAGGCAGTGGAGTTAAGGAGTCAGTGAGGAACCGGAACAACCCGTCCCGGCAGAGGCGGAGAGAGAGGCGTCAGGCGGAGAGGGAGGGGGAGGAACCTCGTCCTGGGGTGATGCCCGCTCCTTCCCAAACGACTGCCCCTCCTGAATCCGAGACCCTAGGGGGCAGCGAGCTGGAGGAGGAGATTGAGAGACTGGACCGGGCCGAAGAGACTCTGTCCTCGCACTACGAAAGTTCTGCAGAGTGTAGTGGGGCAGAGTCCCAAAGTAGACAGAAACGGCGTACTAAAAAAAGATCTAGCCCGACCAAAGTTGCCAGGGAAGGTGTAACCGGCTCCCCTCTGGAGCTCTCCAACCGGTACCTCATCTTGGATGAGACCTCTGCCTCCTCTGCTGAGGAGGGGGTTGAAGGTGAGGGGCCGGGGGCGAAGGAGGGAGGGTCTTTAGGGGGCCCCGCGCCCCCCTCTGGTGGGGATGCAAGGTCCTCAGGAGGGGTGGCAAAACCGGGCCCTGAGACTGAGAAAGCCAGGAGTGGTGCGCAGAGGGAGGTGGTGGTGGCAGAGATGGATACCACTATCTCCCTCAAGAGAGGTCGTGCTGCTCTAGAAGGCAGCCCCGGGAGGGGGGAGAAGGATGGGAAGAAGGCCGTCTAATTTAACTACTCTTTATGGCGGTACCCGCTCAGCTGACTCTGGCGACCATTAATGTCGCCAGCATTAAGTCGGATGCGGCTCGTTTCACAGCCTTCGATTTTCTCAGCCGTGTAGAAGCTGACATTTTGTTTTTGCAAGAGACCAGGCTGCCAGATTTGGCAGCGATTTATAAAGCCAAGAGGGAGTGGAGACCAGGGCCCTCCTACTGGTCTCTTGCGGCTGAGCCGTATAGCGGAGTGGCGGTCCTTTTTACCGCACCGGTAGAATGCCGACGAGTAATTGAATTAGAAATGGGGAGGTGTTTGATCTTGGATGTCCTCATGAAGGGACAGGAACTGCGCCTGATTAATATCTACGGGCCCCAGTCCAGGTGGGACAGGAAATGTCTCTTTATGAGGATTAAGCCTTTCCTTTTTACAAGCCGGCAGGTGGTTTTTGGTGGGGACTTTAATACTGTCACAAGGCCCCAAGACAGGGGAGGCACCAGAAACCGGCTGACTTATGATAGTATTTTTCTGAATAGAGTAGCTAGTGAGACTCGTCTGGAGGATGTCCACATTAGGCATACCCCAGGCCACGGGGGTTTCACTTTCTATAGAGGTAGTCAGGTAAGGTCTAGAATAGATAGGTTGTGGAGGTGGAATTCTCCGATCACTGTTTGATTATGTTTTCTCTGAATATTTCAGAATCCCCCCAAATGGGAAGAGGTTATTGGAAGCTGAATTCGGGTGTCTTGGTGGAAGCAGAGGTGAGACAATCCTTTGAGGACTTCCTTCAGAGTCAGGTACCTTTACTGGATCTCTGTGATACTAAGTCAGAGTGGTGGGAGATATTCAAAGATCGGGCTGCAAGGTTCTTCCGCCGGGTCTCGAGCCTCAGGTCCCTGGACAGGTACCGCCTGTATCAGGGTCTGAGGAGGAAACTCGAGCATCTGGTCTCGACTGGTGGTAGCCGCGAGGATATCTCCAGGGTGAAATCTTTGCTCAAGAGGTGCCAGTATGATAGGCACACATCTTTAGTTTTTGAGAGGGACTTTTGGAGGTACCGCTCGCCCGACCCCTACAGAAATTGTAAGATGTCAGTGAAAAGTAAGTTAATAACAGGACTGGTCGATAGTACGGGATCTCTGAGCAGGTCCAGATCAGGGATCCTGGAAGTCGTTAGATCCTTTTAATCATGCCTCATTGGGTGGAGGGATCTGGATCGGGACAAGATGTCGGCTTTCCTGGCTGGGGTCACCCCTGAGTCAGGAGCTCACCTCTCTTTTGACGGTTTGATAGAAGAGATCAGGAAGGAGGAAGTTATCCTGGCGGTGGAAGGGTTAGCTCTGAAGAAGTCGCCAGGCCCGGATGGCTTAACATCTGAGTTTTATAAGACCTTTAAGGACTCTTTATGTCCCCTCTTGACTGAGGTATTCAATGAGTGTTTATCCTCGGGCACTCTGCCTCGGTCAATGAGGAGGTCAGCTCTGATCCTTCTATCAAAGGGTAAAGATCCGAGCCGTATTGAGAACTGGCGTCCCATAGCACTTCTTAATACGGACAGAAAGATTCTGGCCAAGATACTTTTTAATAGGCTGGTAAAATTTGCACCCCAACTCCTTTCGGTGGCCCAGCATTGCTCGGTTCCAGGCCGCAGCACTTTTAGTGCTGTACTCGGTGTCCGAGAGGCAGTGGAGCAGAGTAGAGCAGGCTACTGGAGGGGGTACATGCTGTCCTTAGATCAAGCAAAGGCGTTTGATCGGGTGAACCATGAGTACCTCTGGTCGGTCCTTCTGAAGTATGGCCTGCCGGGGGGGTTTGTCGATTGGTTAAAGATCTTGTATGCAGGGGCAGAGAGTTTCCCGCTTGTGAACGGTTGGTCTGGCTGCACTTTTGAGGTTGGGTCTGGCGTCCGCCAGGGTTGTCCTTTGAGCCCGCTTTTATACGTGTTCGCGATTGATCCCTTTCTTAAGCGGATCGATCGTGGACCGTTGGTGGGAGTCGGGATGGATCGGACGGCGCCGGAAGCCACTCTGAGGGTAGTAGCGTACGCTGACAATGTCACCATTTTCGTATCCTCGAGAGGGGAGGCGGAGTACGTGATGTCTGAAGTGAATCGCTACTCGGAGGCATCCGGGTCCATGATCAATCGGGGTAAGTGTGAGATTCTTTGGCTGGGAGGGGGTGATCCAGTTTTTGATCTCCCGGACACCCTCCCAGGGCCCAAGTCGTCAGCCAAAGTCCTAGGCATCCATTTTGGCCATGGGGACTATCCCACTCAAAATTGGGACGACAGGCTTAAGATCGCCGCTCAGAAGGTCGACCAGTGGAAGGGTTGGTCTTTGACCCTCAGGGAAAGGGTAAACCTGATCAAGGCCTACTTACTCCCTTTGCTTATCTATTTGGGTAGCGTGTGTATCTTGCCAGAGCCTCTCTGGACTCGGGTTTATAGTCTGTTCTTCCAGCTCTTATGGGGGAATAGACTGAACCTGATCAAGAGAGAAGTGACTTACCGCACGAGGAGACTAGGGGGGTTATCTATGGTCAACCCCGTGGTGTTTCTTGTAAACACCTTTGTTAAAGCGAATCTGGCGAACCTCTGGATGGAGAGGGCTTCTCCGTGGGTAGTCTCCTGCCGGGGGTGGTTTCGGCCTTTCTTCCAGGAATGGGAGACAGGAGGGCAAGTGAAGGACTTGCGTACGCCTCACGGATATCTTCCGACTTACGTCACCCCGATTCTGAAGGTGATCCGCCGGTGGGGTTTGGAGGTGAGGGAGATCAGGACTCTGTCAAGGAGGTCCCTTGACGAGAGGGTCTTGTTGTCCCACTTCCAGAAGCCCCTGGCCCTCAGGGATTGCCCAAGCCGGGATCTAGACAAGGGGTTACAGTTGCTAAATTCTGCAAGGATCCCCTTGAAGTTTTGGGACTTGGCTTGGCGCTGCTTTCACGGGAGGCTGTATGTGAGGGACAACTTGAAATACAGGAACTCTGATGAAAGGGGTTGTCCCCGGGAGGAGTGTGGCTCCATACTGGAAAGTATGGATCACTTCCTGATTCAGTGTCCCTTTAATACAGAGGTTTACCAACGGGTGGGAGCTTCCATTGGCTGGCCTAGGCTAGCCAGCCTCTCCTATGCGGAGTGGGCTTATGGAGTGCTCAGAGACATTGGTAGAAGAGACCTGTGCACATGTTTTTTAGTCAGTATAGTGGTTAGGTTCTACACGTGGAATGCACGGTGCTTAGTTTCAACACAGCAGAAAGTCCTCCCAGTGGACGTGGTATGTAGGAACATTCTGGGTGACCTGGTGAAGGTGCGTTCTTTGGAGTATGAGAGACTGGGTACCAGTAGGGCCTCTCTCCTCTGGAGAGGCTTTGCTTTTAGCGTACCCTAGCCTAGTCATACGTTTCCTGGTGGTGGGCTGATGCTTTCACCGTAGATTTTTGTTTTGTGGGATGTTGAGCTTTGAAGAAAGGCTTACAGAGACCGAGCTTGGGCCTTTGGGTAGTTCTGTATATTAAAATATTTTGCAGTGTGTGTTAAATAGTTATGTTGTTTATGTTGTTTATTAGGATAGAATGAGTTGGGGCTAGTTAGGTTGGGTGGGTGAGGGAAGGGGTCTTTTATTTGTGCTTTTAAGTGTTTTATGTGTGTATTCAAGTGGGAGGCCTGCATCTAGCCCTGGACTATGCGGACATGGGTGGACATGGGGCGAGGGGCTAGATGTGGGTGGTGGAGGTAGGGCTGGCCTCGGACTATGCGGACACGAGAGAGACGTGAGGCCGAGGTCAGCCTTGGGTGAAGGGTGATGGAGTAGGTAGTGGGGGTTAGGGCTAGATTAGCGAGGTGAGGTTTGTTTTGCTTTATGTGTTATATTATTAAAAAAATTAAAAATTAAAAATTAAAAAATAAAATTAAATTGGTGATGGAAAAAAAAATATAAAAAATTTTTTTTTGTTTGTTTTGTACTATTATTATTATTGATATTATTGTTTTATTTGTCTTATTTGCGTTTCTGTTTTATTGACGAGTAGTCAAGTTTTTCTTTTTTGTAGGCATGTGCACACATACTGCCCCTCCATTTCGCACGTCCCGGTGATGTTCACAATCCAATTGGATATCTTCTCTATCAACTTTCGATGTTCTTTTCTGCACCTACCATGTTGATCATGGTTAGCATTGAATCAGGGTTCCACGCCGGAGAGGGAGCATGAGAAAAGGGATACTACATCCAAGGGAGGTCAATGGATGATATTCAATGTGATCGAGCGGAAATGTGGGACAAAGTATTAAAGCAGAAGCTTCTAAGTTAAGGAGGGGGCGGCCATCAATTGCCCACTTCCGACTCAGGGAGGTAGTGACGATAAATAACAATACAGGACTCTTAAGATGCCCTGTCATTGGAATGATTAATAAATAATTATAGGGAATGTCACTGGGGTATTTTGGAATCGTTAGACAGGAGAGGCCCTGCTGCTGCTTTGTTGAATCTACATAGCTTCTGCCTGATCGCACGTCCATGTGACGTCCACGATCCATTTGGATATCTTCTCTATCAACTTTCGATGTTCTTTTCTGTGCCTACCATGTTGATCATGGTTATTGGCGAATCAGGGTTCCACGCAGGAGAGGGAGCGTGAGAAAGAGATACCACATCCAAGGGAGGTCAATGGATGAAATAAATGTTGATCGAGCGGAAAAGTGGGGCAAATATTAAAGCCAAAGCTTGCAAGTAAAAGAGGTGGCGTGCGCCAATTAAAGAAGAATTTTTAAAATGTAATTCCCTGTCACCTATGCAGAGCAGGGGTTAGTATACATCTAAATTGGTAAAATGTCACCTGACAATGTAACAGACAATTTTTTAAAATTTATGTCCCTGTCACCTATGCACAGCAGGGGTTTAATCACAGCAAAAATGGTCAAATGTCACCCAAGAATGTAACAGACGTATTAGTAAAATGTTTTTACCTGTCTAATATGTATAGCAGGGGTACATCACAGCCCAAAATTGGTGAATTTCACCTGATAATGTAACAAATTAGTGAAATGTTTTTACCTGTCTACTAGGTAGAACAGTGGTATATCAAACCCAAAAATTGGTGAATTTCACCTGAATATGTAACAGAAAAATTTGTGATTTTTTTTTAATTGTCTAATAGGTAGAGCAGGGGTATATTGCACCCAAACATTGGTGAATTTCACCTGAATATGTAACAGACAAATTAGTGACTTTTTTTTTACCTGTCTACTAGGTAGAGAAGGGGTATATCACACCCAAAAATTGATACATTTTACCCGAATATGTAACAGACAAATTTGTGATTTTTTTTTTAATTGTCTACTAGGTAGAGCAGGGGTATATCACAAGCAAAAATTAGTGAATTTTACCAGAAAATTTGACAAATTAGTGAAATGTTTTTACCTGTCTACTAGGTAGAGCAGGGATATATCACACCCAAGAATTGGTGAATTTCACCCGAATATGTAACAGACAAATTAGTGAAATGGCATAAAATAAAGTACGTACAAATTAAAAAAATTCTCTTGATTTATGAGGTGGAGGTCCATATGGAGTAGGAGTTTAAGGAGGCGATGGATGTAGCGGTGGAGGTGGAAGCGTTGGTGGAGGACAAGGTAGCCAAAACAGTTTTTTTGTTTACATTTTTTTATTTTTTATTTTTAAATAAGGTATACTACAAAAGAGAGGAAAACATCCAAAATACAACAATGAGCAATTGCGCTGTAGTAAAACAATGGCTGAGTGAGGCCGGTATATATGTCTATTCGGCACAAGGTACGGACAAGTCCTGTGGGATCCTTGCCTGGTTTATTTTAATGAACGTGAACTTGTTCACATTGGCTGTGGACAGGCGGCTGCGCTTGTCTGTGATAACGCCCCCTGCCATGCTAAACACATGTTCAGACAATATACTGGCTGCAGGGCAGGCCAGCACCTCCAAGGCGTAAAGGGCAAGCTCAGGCCATGTGCCCAATTTGCAGACCCATAAGTTTAAGGGGGCAGACCCATCCATTCAGTACGTGTAGGTGTGTGCACACATACTGCTCGACCATGTTGCTAAAATGCTGCCTCCTGCTAAGATGTTCCTTAACAGCTGGTGGTGCTGGTTGTTGTGGCGTGCTGACAAAGCTTTTCCACATTTTGGTCATGCAAATCCTGCCTTCTGAGGTGCTGTTGGTGCCCCAGCTGTGTTGGCGACCTCTTCCTCCTCCTCTGCCTTCAGCTTCTACTGTGCCAATGCTGTTAGGTGCAAATGCCACCAGCAGCGCGTCTACCAGCGTGCGCTTGTACTTGCGCATCTTGCGATCACGCTCCAGTGATAGAATTAATGATGATATGTTGTCTTTGTAACGGGGATCCAGCAGCGTGGCCACCCAGGACTCAGCACAAGTTAGAATGTGGGCAACTCGGCGGTCATTGCGGAGGCACTGCAGCATGTAATTGCTCATGTGTGCCAGACTGCAACGACAAGCTGTCCTCTGTGGGTGGTGTATCATCTGTGTCATCTTTTTCCCCCCAGCCACGCACCAGTGATGGCCATGAGCTGATTTGGGTGCCACCCTGCTGTGAACACGATTCCTCCTCCTCCATCTCCTCCTCCTCATCCTCCACCTCATCATCCTCCAGAACTGTGCCCTGGCTGGACAATTGTGTACCTGGCGTTTGTGGGTGCAGGAACCCACCCTTGGAGCCACTTGTAAATTACTGGCCGGAAACCCTATGAAATTATCACTCTTCCTTCTCCTCCTCCTGTGCCACATCCTCTTCCATCATCGCCCGAAGCATTTTTTCAAGGAGGCAAAGTAGTGGGATAGTAGTGCTGAGAGCGGCGTTATCGGCACTGGCTATGTTGGTGGAGTACTCAAAATTGAGCAACAACAAACATAGGTCTCGCATAGAGGCCCAGTCATTGGTGGTCAATTGGTGCTGTTCCGCAGAGCGACTCACCTATGCGTGCTGCAGCTGAAACTCCACTATCGCCTGCTGCAGCTCGCACAGTCTGGCCAGCATATGCAAGGTGGAGTTCCACCTTGTGGCACGTTGCATACGAGTAGGTGAGTGGGAAGGCCAAAGTTACGCTGCAGCTCTGACAGGCGAGCAGCAGCAGGGTGAGAATGCCGAAAGTGCGCACAGACGGCCCGCACTTTCTGCAGCAGCTCTGAAATATTGGGGTCATTTGTCACTGGGAGTTGGAGAGGTCTGCTTGCCAGCCTCTTGCCCTGTGACTATTGCCCCTGGGACACTATTTGGGCATATTGGATTTCTAAGGCTCTGTTTCTGCCCCTTGGACTTTTTACTGGAACTATTTGGGGCATGTGACCATGTGCACGGTGGGGCAAAAATAAAAATTCCAGGAAATTCCTGAACCCCTGAACCAATCTGGGTAATTTTTGGATAGGTTGTTCACCCAGATCGAGGCTATCAGATGATGTGACTATGGGGATATGTGGTGTTTTGGGGTGTTTTCTGTGGTTGGGAAAAATGTGTATTTTATGCCTGTAATTAAGTCCATTGTGTTTGTTAAATATATCACAGGCAATGCCATTGTGCTGTTAATTGCATCACAGACAATGCCTACTCTGTTATTGATTGCATCACAGGCAATGCCGTTGTGTATGTTAAATGTATAGTTTTTGTGTTTAAAGTGTAAAACTGTAAATGATTGGCTGCTATGTTATGTCCTCAGTTCCCAACCAGGTCCACGGGGGTGGTAACCTTGTTGGAAAACGTTTATAAAAGGCAATGCTTGTGTGGTCAATAAAGTTAGTTCTTGTTTTACCTTCCACATAGAGCCTCGTCTCATGTGTGTGGGGATTGCTATATGCTGTATACTCCCATGGCTATAATCTTGCAAGAGCTGTTCCTGTTCCTTGTTCCTGCATCCGTCTCTGAAGGAAGAGAGGTTCACCCACTGGAAGCCCGGTCTTGGATCCAGCATGGGTGAGGGCGGCAAGACCCCAACCAAGCTGCAGTGGTTGGTGGGGTCTGTGGTGGTTATGGTGTCAAGTGGAGTGCTTGGAGTCCTCGGGAAGCACTAGGAGCATCCATCAAATTCAGCACATGCGCCAGGCAAGGGATGTGCGTCAAATCGGCTACTACCAGAGCTGCTACGAGATTTCGCCCAATATCGCACACCACCAGGCCAGGCTTGAGACTCACTGGCACCAACCACTCATCGGTCTGTTGTTCAAGGCCCGTCCACAGCTTCTGCGCAGGGTGGGGTTTGTCCCCCAAACAGATAAGTTTTAAAACTGCCTGCTGTCGTTTACCCCTGGGTGTGCTATAGTTGGTGGTGAAGGTGTTAGGCTGACCGGATGAGGAGGCGGTAGAGGATGAAGAAGTGGAGAAGGAAGCAACAGGAGGCAAAAAAATTGGTGTTTTTTTAAACCCAGAAAATTATTGAAGTATTTCAAGCTTGTCTTTCACACTGACAAATGCTGCAAAGGCCCCAGATGTAGGGTCTTGCAAAAAATTTGTGATTTTTTTTTAATCCAGAAAAATATTGAAGTATTGCAAGCTTGTATTTCATACTGACAAATGCTGCAAAGGCACCAGATGTAGGCTATTGCCAAAAATTGGTGTTTATTTAACCTCTTTAAGACACAGGGAATACAGGTACGACCTGATGTCCTGGTACTTAAGGACATAGGGCATACCTTTACGCCCTGTGTATTTCCGATCACCGCTGCACGGCAGGCGGTGATCGGAACAGGAATCTATATATACAAACTAAAAAGACTTTTTAGTTTGTATATATAGATTCCTGGAGGTGTATAAACTCCAATTTAAATGTGCCTGTTTTCCATCTACAGGCCACATTTAGGTGCACCTGTGAGGCCTGGCCATATCAGTCAGTCTTGAGTGGGACTCGCAGACTCCTCCCTCCTCCCATTGCAAGCATGGTTACATGCTGGAGGTAACTGGTGAGCTGTTTGTGAGTCAGCCTCATGCAGCCCACATAACTAACAGATGGATAAAAGTAATTTTTCTGTGTCACTGGGCTCAGGGCAGGGTAAAAAGATGGTGCACTGCACCCACAAAATTAAATCTATGTTGATTGCTGAGTTAACAAGCATTTCAGATTTAAGATTCTTTCCTATTCTCTCCCTCACAGCAGCAGCATCCTATCCCTACACTAATCAGAGCAGAGTGAGTGCAGCGCTACGTGACTCCAGCTTATATAGAGGCTGGGTCACATGCCGCACTGGCCAATCACAGCCATGCCATTAGTAGCCATGATTAAGAGCCATGATGGCTTCTAAGGGCACAAGAGTAAAATGCTTGTTGATTGGCTGCTCTGCAGCCTTTCAAAAAGTGCCATTAAATCACTGAATACCGAACTTGAACCCAAACTTTTACTGAAATGTTTGGGTCTGGGGTCCAAAAATCCTAAAGTTCGGTATGAACCAGAACTTTACAATTCGGGTTCGCTCAACTCTATTTGCTTCCAAATACCCCAGGGTCCGGGACATCTTGCAGAAGGCCAGGAAAATCTCTGCCATTTTAGAAGAAGGGTAAGGACCAATACTGGGTGGCAACGTACTTAGACCCTGATACAAACACAGAGGGCTGTCAGAATGCAGAACTTCCAGGCCTAGCTTTGAGAAATGCTGCATTCTGCTTTTGCGGGCGCTGGTAGAGGAATTTCCACTCACTGAGAAACAGCGCACGCAAGAAGAAGGCTGTTTGAAGATGTGTTGGTCACTTTGGACATGAGCTCATTCTTGCAGCCAACCCATCGACAGCTGCCCTCCATATCTATCCTCAGGAAACGCCTAGACCGACAGGTGTCCAACTACATCGGGTTAACGGCCGATGTGGACGCTCTGAGAATCGAGGAACCCCTGGACTACTGGGTGTGCAGGCTTGATCTGTGGCCAGAGCTGGCACAATTTGCCATGGAACTGTTGGCTTGCACCTTGTCCAGTGTCCTGTCCGAAAGGATGTTCAGCGCAGCAGGGGCTGATCGTGACCGATAAGTGCCTATCGCCTAGCTCATGACAGTGTGGACTACCTCACATTTCTAAAAATGATTGAGGCATGGATCTCGGAGGAATTTAACATATGTGACGAGTGGACTAAGTTTAATTGAATTTTCTCATGACAGCCCACGAATATCCACCACCACCCATAACTAATATTTGTCCCTGTCTTAGGTAAATACAGCGGCATAAAAGGCCTTTTCTGTCCGTTGAATGCCTAATGTTTTGGGCCTCGGAGGAATTCAACACCTGTGATGACCACGTGTTTCAACTATTATCATTAGGGGTATTTTCAAGATGGGGGGATCTTGTTAGCCATGTTTTTAATTTAATTTTATATTTTTAGTTCTTTTAAACATATGTATTTCACCTATATTTGTACTGGCCTTCAGTAATATCTATTGACCATCTAATAGACCTCTAGCCACATAATAACTTAATCTTTTCTGTACGGCGAATTTATAATTTTTGGGGCCTGTAGTCCACTGGCCTGCTATAACATTGATATCCAATGACCTTGTAATTTACCTCCAGCCACATACTTACTTGTTTTTTTCTGTACTCTGAATGCATAATTTTTGGGGCCTGTAGTACACTGGCCTGCTGTAAAATTGATATCCAATGACCGTGCAATCTACCTCCAGCCACATACTTACTTGTTCTTTTCTGTACGTTGAATGCATAATTTTTGGGGCCTGTAGTCCACTGGACTGCTGTAAAATTGATATCCAATGACCGTGTAATCTACCTCCAGACACATACTTACTTGTTCTTTTTTGTACGCTGAATGAATAATTGTTGCAGCCTCGGAGGAATTTAACATCAGTGACGACCACGTGTTATCGAATTTTAACTATTATTATTAGTGATTTTTTCAAGAGGGGAGAATTTGTTTGTTAGCCATGTTTTTAATCCAATTTTATATTTTTACTTATTTTAAACATATGTATTTGACCTGTTTTTGTACTGGCCTGCAGTAAAATTGATATCCATTGACCGTGTAATATACCTCCGGCCACAGAATCATTTAATCTTTTCTGTCCAGTGAATGCCTAATGTTTGGGGCCTGTAGTCCAGTGGCCTACAGTAAAATTTTTATCCATTGACCGCATAATGTACCTTGAGCCACATAATCAGAATTTATTTTATGTCAGGTGAATGCCTTATTTTTAAAGCCCGTACTCCTGTGGCCTAAAATACATTTTTTCTAAGCTCCGACATGGCACATTTCAGAGAATTTCCCTTTAAGATGCATAAAAATGTCCCCTGATTAAGAGACATATTTTTGGAGGGAATTTTGATCCCCCTCTAGTATGTCACTGTTCATCTTGTGGGATTATTTGTGTACTTCTACTAAGTATTTTATGGCTGCAAATATGAGCTGGAGGTTTTTCAGGTTCGCCTGCCATTAACCGCCTCCGGACCGCCTAACGCAGATGTGCGGTCCGGAGGCGGCAGCGCTGCGCACAACGACGCATATACGCGCCATCTCGCGAGACGCGAGATGACGCGCTATGCTGCCCGCGCATGCGCAGTTCGGGCCGGCATTTCGAAGAGGACCATTTTGTCATCAGCTTGCCAGCCAATGATCGCGGCTGGCAAGCTGATGATTTTCAAAAAAAACAATCACAGCGCCAGATAGCAGATCATATTTGTAAATATGATCTGTTATATGGCTGCCTGCTCCTCTGCTGGTTCTTTTCGTCGGTTGGATCCAGCAGAGGAGCAGGCTACACAGTGAGTACACCAAACACTACACTTTAGCCCCAGATCACCCCCTGAACCCCAATTAACCCTTTGATCACCCCTTTGTCAATCACTAGTGAAAGGAAAAAAGTGATCAGTGTAAACTGTCACTTTTTTTTTTCACTGGTATTGACCGTTAGATTTTAGGAATAGTTTAGGTCCCTTGGTTAGGTAGTTAGCGATCAGTTAGCGCCCAGCCCACCGCACCGCAGTCCGTTATTCGCTGATTAGCGTATCGCTAATCAGCATTTGTACTTTTATAGTATCTGGAAGTGATCAAAACTGATCACGGTCAGATCTATAATAGTACTAGTGTCACTTTAGTTCGCCCTCCACCCAAAACGCAGTGTTTGCCCAATCAGGCCTGATCGGTCGCCCACACGTGCGTTCGCCCACACCCGCCCCACCGCAGTGCACATTCACTTTACTCGCACTGCGGCGATAAAAAAATCAGTTTTGATATTTTTTATCAACCGCAGCGGCCTCCGGTACTTCGCTAGCCTCCCCTTTGTAAGACAGGCTTGCTTTTTTTTTTCTTGGGTAGTCTCAGGGAATACCCCTAAATATAGTTGCCCAAAATGTCAAACAGGGGGTATTCCTCTGAAGAGGCCTACAGGCTTCTGACCCAGTCGGATGAGGAGTGGGAACCCTCATCTGATGAATCCAGCGGGTCAGAATACGAACCTGTAGAAAGCAGTGGCTCTCTGACCCAAAGTTCGGACGAGGAGGCTGAGGTCCCTGATACCACCAGGCGTACCCGGCCCCGTGTCGCTAGACCACAGGTTGCGCAGGATCCGCTTCAAGAGCAGCAGAGTGGGGCTGGTGCTGTCGGATTACGTGGTGAGGCATACACCAGCAGCCCAGCCCTCCCTGGACCTAGTACCAGCACTGCCGTACAACCTGGTGAAGTAGTGAGCACCAGAAGGGCAGTTGAAGCTGGTACGGTGGCACGTGCAGTAGTGACCCCGTCGCAGCCACCGCAAAAACGTGCCCGTAGAGCCCCTAGAATCCCAGAGGTGCTGGCAAACCCTGATTGGCAGTCCCCAACTTCAGCCGCACCTGTAGTTTTCCCTTTCACTGCCCAGTCTGGAGTTCGGGTTGAGACAGCTCAGATCGGTTCGGCCCTGGGATTTTTTGAGCTGTTCTTGACTGCGGAGCTTTTAGACATAGTTGTGGCTGAAACAAACAGGTATGCCACACAATTTATCACCGCTAACCCGGGAAGCTTTTATGCCCAACCTTTCCGGTGGAAACCAGTCCAAGTTTCCGAAATTAAAACTTTTCTGGGCCGCCTCCTCAACATGGGCCTGACAAAAAAGCATGAATTGCGGTCTTATTGGTCCACGAACCCGATTCATCACATGCCCATGTTCTCTGCTGCTATGTCCAGGGCACGTTTTGAGGCCATCCTGCGTTTCCTGCACTTTAGTGACAACACCGCCTCCCGTCCCAGGGGCCACCCTGCTTTTGACCGGCTCCACAAAATTCGGCCCCTCATAGACCATTTCAACCAGAAATTTGCAGATTTGTATACCCCAGAGCAAAACATCTGCGTAGACGAGTCCCTGATACATTTTACCGGGCGCCTTGGCTTCAAACAATACATCCCAAGCAAGCGCGCCCGGTATGGGGTCAAATTGTATAAGCTCTGTGAAAGGGCCACAGGCTATACCCACAAATTTCGGATCTATGAGGGAAAAGATCAGACCCTGGAGCCGGTCGGTTGCCCTGACTACCTGGGGAGCAGTGGGAAGACAGTTTGGGACTTGGTGTCACCCTTATTCGGCAAGGGGTACCATCTTTATGTGGACAATTTTTACACAAGTGTGGCCCTCTTTAGGCATTTGTTTCTAGAACGGATTGGCGCCTGTGGTACCGCGCGAACTAGTCGCGCGGGCTTCCCCCAACGGCTCGTTACCACCCGTCTTGCAAGGGGGCAGAGGGCCGCACTGTGTAACGAAGAACCGCTCGCGGTGAAATGGAGAGACAAGCGTGACGTTTACATGCTCTCCTCCATTCACGCAGACACGACAATACAAATTGAGCGAGCAACCCGTGTCATTGAAAAGCCCCTCTCAGTCCACGACTATAACCTTCACATGGGAGGGGTGGACTTCAATGACCAGATGTTGTCTCCGTATTTAGTTTCCCGCAGAACCAGATGCTGGTATAAGAAGGTGTCTGTATATTTAATTCAATTGGCTCTGTAGAATAGTTTTGTTCTCTACAGTAAGGCTGGGAGAACTGGATCCTTCCTCAAATTTCAGGAAGAGATCATCGAGAACCTCCTGTACCCAGGAGGTTCCGTGGCCCCATCCACCAGTGTAGTTAGCCGTCTACACGAGCGACATTTCCCCAATGTCGTTCCTGGTACCTCAACCCAACCGTCACCCCGAAAAAGATGTCGTGCCTGTAGCAGGAGTGGAATAAGGCGTGACACCCGCTATTTCTGTCCTGACTCTCCTGACCACCCTGCCCTATGCTTTGGAGAGTGTTTCCGGAAGTACCACTCACAAGTACTCTATTAGCATAGGGATCATCTCACCAGGACAGGCACACAGGGCTATTAGGGCCCATTCACTCACTGCTGCTGCAAACGTCTCCTTTCACATGGGACAAAGTGCATAACGCACTTCGCCACATCTTTGGGCGATTTGCGCTTTGCACATTGACCCATGGGGAAGGAGAGGTTTGTTCTATAAAGGTAAAAACAAAACAAAAAAAAACAAAAAAAAAACCAGTAAGCAAAAAGGTTAATGTTCAGTTAAAAAAGTTAAAGGTTATATGTTCTGTTGCAAAGTTAATAAAATTATTGCGTTGTGGCCTGGTTTTTTCTTTATTTTTTTTTATTTTTTTTTACCTTCCAGGTGGACCAACCGATCGACCAGCTGCAGCACCGATGTGCATTCTGACAGAAGCATTGCGCTGCTGTCAGATTACACGCAAGTCGGTGTATGCGGCGCTGCAAGACGGGATTTTCTCCTCTGCAGTAACAGATATGTTTGCCGAGGCATACGAGCTGAGGAGGAGGCGGCGTTCCTATGCTTTGGCAAACACTTTGTATATATATATATAAAAAAAAAATCCCGGCAATGATTTATTCATCCACATCGATTGATGTGAATGGAGAAATCTGGTTTGCCAGGGCATACGAGCTAAGTGGGTATGGATGTAGGGCGGAGCTCCTATGTCCTGGCAGACGCCTTTCCCCTCCATTTCTTTTTTTTGGCAGAGATTTTTTCATCCACATTGATCGATGCGAATGAAGAAATCTGTGCCGTTCATTTTTTTCTTTCAGCCCAGAGGCTGAACGGAAAACAAAGTCTCATTACCTGTATGCTCAATATAAGGAGAATAGCAGAAACTCCTAATGCTGGCCATACATGTAATGATTCAAATGAGAGAGATAAAAGAATCCCACGGCGCAAAATCACCCAAAGGTTGGAGTAATATCGATGCTCGTTTATTCAGGCAAAGTAGTACAACGCGTTTCGGGGTTTAACCCCTTCCTCAGGTACAGAATGTCTTGCATACATATAAATAAAAATGCATATATTTAAATACAATAAAAAACCGCCAAAAAACACACAGGGGGCGGGGTAAAGGCGGGTCAGTGGGCGGTGCTGAATAAGCTCTCAAAGCTAGGTATACAGATAGGTTAAAATGACTCAAATGCTTTTATACTCGTTCGTTAATAAGTGGCTTAAGTATCCCTACCAATGAGAGATCCTTCTAAATGTTACGATTTATTAAACTAATAAAATGTAATCGTTGTTCATTATGGGAATGCAGGGGATGCAGGACCTTAATAGGTCATGTGATGCGGTCACATGACGATACCATGTGACCGCCACATAGGTCATGTGGTGCGGTCACATGACGATACCATGTGACCGCCACCAATAGGAGACCGCAGGCGTCTAAGGAGGAGGGAGCAGCTACTAGATGCAGGGGGCGGTTACTTGAGGGAGCCGCCGATTGCGTGTGGATTGACGTCACGCTCCGTCTCCTAGTAACTGGACGCTGAGGCTACGTCAAGGAAGGGAATTGTCGGGCCGGACTGACTTGGAGCGCGATGTGTTCGTGCTATACCGGCTAGATGCTATGGGACTTGGCAATACAATCATATTGCACTGGCTTGCCACATTGGGACCTATTAAGAGGACATAATTTCAGACTGAGGCGATATAAATGTAAAATTAATAAAATTGGATGATTCAGATGATGTTGAGATATAATAAAATCTTTGGGGGATCTAAAATATATTTATAAAATATTAATTCCAAGCAGCTGCTGATCTAAAGCATAAACTAATTGAAAATAAATTAAATGAATAGATAAAAAGTTAAAATGGATGAAAAACCACATCTATTCATTTAATAGGGTGGCAACAGAAGCAGGATATACGGACAATAGTTTAAATATAATTGCTACTTAATTCTAATGTCTGGTTTGTAGAATGACACAGTTATGTATAGTTTGTTAATTAAATGATTAGTGGAAAATGATTATCTGTTATGGGTATGAAATGAAAAAGGAAGAGGGAAGACTGGAAATCACAAATTAATTTCAAAGGCCTCGTTCAGGCCATATGGTTTCAAACAGTTTAATTTGTAGATCCAGAACATCTCACGTTTTCTCAAAATCTGGATTATATTATATCCGTTTGATCGGACTTGCTCAATCGGGGTCACCGTGAATCCAAAAAACGAACCTTGATGGTGGACAGTAGCATGTCTGGAGATGCTATGCTGGAGGAATTTTTTCTTCACATTAGATCTATGTTTGTTGAGTCGATTGCGCAGGGTCTGGATGGTACGCCCTACATAACGGAGATTACAGGGGCAAGTGATAAGGTAAATAATATTGGATGATCCACAATTTAGTTCGTCTTTAGTTTTAAAAGATTCCTCATTTAGGCCAAAAAAAGTAGTGGTAATGTTTAAAGATCTGCAACAGAGGCATCTTGATTGATTGCATCTGAAGCTCCCCGGAGTCTTGGTAACAACTAGGCTGGCTGCATCTCCACTTTTTTTCTTTAATTTACTTGGAGCTAGCATATTCTTTAATGTTTTTGCTCGTTTGAATACTAGAGATGGTTGTCTCGTAATCTCAGAGTTCAGAAACGGATCTTTTCTTAGAATATACCAATGTTTAGACAGAATTTTGCGGATATCTACATGATTGCTGTTATAAGTAGTTAAAAAATTGGTATTGTGATATTTGGTGTCGCTTTGTTTCTTACTTCCCGCCAAACATTCCAGTTGTGTCAATGTTTTTACCTTGTTAAAAGCTGTATCTATGACGTCTCTCGGATAACCCTTTTGTAAAAATCTAGATCGTATTACGTTACTTTGTATAAAAAATCTTCATTCCTGGAGCAGTTACGCCTAATACGCTTAAATTGGCTGAACGGAATATTTTTCTTCCACTTCTTGAAATGCTCACTTGAATAGTCCAAGTAACTATTACAATCTACTTCTTTGAAATAAGTCCGTGTATTGATGGATCTATCATTTAGATGCAGTTCCAGGTCGAGATATTCGGCTTTGGATTTATCACTTGTGCCTGAAAAAGTGAGACCCCAGTCGGTGGAATTCAGCTCCTTAATAAAATCGTTTATTGTTAAAAGATCACCTTCCCAAATTAAAATCAAATCATCAATACAACGGCGGTAAAAGATTATATTCTGTGTCCAATATTTTGATTTATAAATAAAAGTGTCCTCAAAAGCCCCCATAAAAAGATTGGCAAAACTGGGCGCGAAACGCGTACCCATCGCGGTTCCTTTAGTCTGTAGGTATAAATTATCCTCAAACTTAAAAATATTATGAGTTAAAATGAAATCAATACTCCTTAAAATAAAATCATTTTGTTCAGCTGGTAATAGGTCATCCGAATCTAAAAAGCCTTTTACACATTTTATACCCAGTTCATGCTTAATATTCGAGTAAAGTGATGTGACATCTAGGGTCAGCCAATAGTATGATTCCTTCCATTCGATATTCCGTAACAGTTGTATTAGGGTAGTGGAATCTCTCAGATACGATGGTAATTTCACCACATATTTTTGTAGAAGAATATCAACATAGTGGGATAAATTACACGTTAGTGATGAAATACCTGAGATGATAGGGCGGCCGGGGGGATTCAAAATACTTTTATGGATTTTTGGCAAATGGTAAAAGGTGGCAATAACTGGATTAGTGACATGAATATAGTTGAATTCCTTTTTACTCAGAATGTGGGATGCTGAGTTAATGAGAGCTTTGAATGATTGTTGATGTTCCATAAGGGGGTTTTCGATCAACTGTTGATAATATTCACTGTCGGACAAAATCCGGTTTGCCTCCTTGATATAGTCAATCCTATCTTGGAGGACAATGCCCCCCCCTTTATCTGCATTGCGGATAATTAAATCCGAATTTTCCTGAAGCTGTTTAATAGCCAGTTTCTCTTTGATACTGAGATTATGTTTCTCAATCGATAATTTATCAACTGATCTAAAGTCGTCCAAGACCAGATCATAGAAAGTTTCGATAAAATTCCCCCTGTGGTGGAGAGGGTAAAAATTAGACCGTGGTCTTAGGTCAGTATTGATGAAACGGTCTTGAGATGTGGACTCTGCTGATGCCTCTGTTTGCTCTGCCTCTTTTTTATTTTGTTTCGCTGTGATATTGAAATGTCTCCTTAGAGTGAGATTTCTAATAAAATTTTGTAGGTCGAGAAAGAGGTTGAATCCATCTGCCCTCACAGATGGACAGAATGAAAGACCTTTGGATAAAACCTCCCTTTCATCATGGTTCAATAGGTGACTAGAAAGATTGAAGATTTTTCTCTCATTCTTCTGGTTGTATTTTGATTTCAGATTCTCCTTTTGGGCTTGGCCCCCCCTACTTCCTCTCCTACATTTTTTCTTTTTAGATTTCTGGTTCCCAACGGACGGAAGTAATTGTTAATCGTGACCGTGTTTGGGATTTTCAGTATTGGGTAGGCTGAGACTGGTGTAAGTAGGGGGGGCAGGGATAAAAAAGATAACTGGCCCCTTGTCATCTGCAGAGAAAGGTCGGAAAGGGCCGTTGCTCCAAGGTCTAGATCTGTATCTAGACAGGTTTGTCCAGTTGGTGGTGTCGTGATTCCTATGGAAGCGGTGTCTAAACGGGTGGGGGACTCAGTGTGTACTGTGAGTAGTGAATCCAATTCCACTGATGTTGATGAAGATACTGAGGTGGTGGATTGTCTGGGCAGCAATTGATTGGTGGAATTCTTAGTAAAGGAAGTGGGAGGTAAATTCAGAGGTGCACAATTAGAGAGGACTTCTTGACTAAAACAGCTGGAAGCTGGAATAATGGTATGGGAAAGGGGGGGAGGGGAAACTGGAATATTTGTGTGGGGAAGGGGGGGAGGGGACCCTCCCATATTAATCGTTGTAGAGAGGAGGGTCGTCCTCGGAGATATCTCTATGACAGTAGATGGGGTATCTACTGTTTGATTTGAATATATATTGTCCCGTGAAATGGGCGAATGATACAAGTTGGATCCATGTTGGTTGTGCCGCTGATGGTTCTTCCCTAGGTGAGCTCGATATCTGGTTGCATCTTGTTTCCTAAGGGGTGGGACATGTCTACTGCTGTGGATATATGTGTTGCTATGCTGGGATCTTAAATCGCCCTGGTGGACAGCATTTGCTGATTCATTTGTGTTTTGGACTCTGCCCTTTTGATGGATAGGGGGTCTCTGATTATTTGCTAAAGGTTCATTAATATTCGTATGAGGTTTTATCCAGTATTTGATATTATCTGTCTCAAAATCAGTTCTATCCCTTAGTAGTTTGCCTGCCTTTTTATTCAGAATGTATTTTTCTATGGCCATAGCTCGTGCGGTGGTCGATCTCTCATATTTAGTGAAAGACCGGTAGGTTTTGTATTTTAGGATCTTGCTATGGCAGTTCATGATTTTGGTGTCCAGATTCACAGCGATTTGTTTTCTCTTGGCTGCAAGTCTGGACATCAAACCTCTAGCACATGACAATAAATAATTGTCCCAGTCTCTGGAGAAATCTACGTCATCTTCAAATGGATGTTTAAAGCGTAAACGGAGCCCCCTTGGGACCAGTCCTTCTGTAAGATAAATTTCAAGAAATTCAGCATCCAATTGGTGCTGGATTTCGCTAGTCATCAATTTCTCAAGTTCAAAGAAAAAAGATGATAAGGTCTTTTCATCAATATCTTCAGATGTTAAAACTTGATCTTCAATGGCACCGGTCGCCACAGTGGGCGGGGCTGATACCAACTGTGTCATTCTACAAACCAGACATTAGAATTAAGTAGCAATTATATTTAAACTATTGTCCGTATATCCTGCTTCTGTTGCCACCCTATTAAATGAATAGATGTGGTTTTTCATCCATTTTAACTTTTTATCTATTCATTTAATTTATTTTCAATTAGTTTATGCTTTAGATCAGCAGCTGCTTGGAATTAATATTTTATAAATATATTTTAGATCCCCCAAAGATTTTATTATATCTCAACATCATCTGAATCATCCAATTTTATTCATTTTACATTTATATCGCCTCAGTCTGAAATTATGTCCTCTTAATAGGTCCCAATGTGGCAAGCCAGTGCAATATGATTGTATTGCCAAGTCCCATAGCATCTAGCCGGTATAGCACGAACACATCGCGCTCCAAGTCAGTCTGGCCCGACAATTCCCTTCCTTGACGTAGCCTCAGCGTCCAGTTACTAGGAGACAGAGCGTGACGTCAATCCACACGCAATCGGCGGCTCCCTCAAGTAACCGCCCCCTGCATCTAGTAGCTGCTCCCTCCTCCTTAGACGCCTGCGGTCTCCTATTGGTGGCGGTCACATGGTATCGTCATGTGACCGCACCACATGACCTATGTGGCGGTCACATGGTATCGTCATGTGACCGCATCACATGACCTATTAAGGTCCTGCATCCCCTGCATTCCCATAATGAACAACGATTACATTTTATTAGTTTAATAAATCGTAACATTTAGAAGGATCTCTCATTGGTAGGGATACTTAAGCCACCTATTAACGAACGAGTATAAAAGCATTTGAGTCATTTTAACCTATCTGTATACCTAGCTTTGAGAGCTTATTCAGCACCGCCCACTGACCCGCCTTTACCCCGCCCCCTGTGTGTTTTTTGGCGGTTTTTTATTGTATTTAAATATATGCATTTTTATTTATATGTATGCAAGACATTCTGTACCTGAGGAAGGGGTTAAACCCCGAAACGCGTTGTACTACTTTGCCTGAATAAACGAGCATCGATATTACTCCAACCTTTGGGTGATTTTGCGCCGTGGGATTCTTTTATCTCTCTCATTTGAATCACTGGCCTTCTGCGGGATTCCAGGCATCCCTGAACAGGAGCATCCATCCCGGGCTGCACATCATCCGTTGCAAGGAGTTTATGGGAATTCGTTTTATGTCCTCATTAGAGTTGTGCCTAAATTAGCACAACTCCATCAGGTGAGCCTCCCCAGTGGAGATACCTATTTGATATATTTCCTAAACTTTATTACCCTATGGTGCGCCATTCTTTTTTTGTTCTCTAGTGGAACGACGCCTGTTATCCGATACATGTAATGATTGCGGAGACCCTCAAATGCCAGGGCAGTACAAACACCCCACAACTGACCCCATTTTGGAAAGAAGACACCCCAAGGTATTTGCTGAGGGGCATATTGAGTCCATGAAAGATTTAAATTTTTGTCCTAAGTTAGCGGAAAGTGAGACTTTGCGAGAAAAAAAAAAAAAAAAAAAATTTCCGCTAACTTATGCGAAAAAAAAAAAAAATTCTATGAACTTGCCAGGCCCCTCATTGGATACCTTGGGGTGTCTTCTTTCCAAAGTGGGGTCACATGTGGGGTATTTATACTGCCCTGGCTTTTTAGGGGCCCTAAAGCGTGAGAAGAAGCCTGGGATCCAAATGTCTAAAAATGCCCTCCTAAAAGGAATTTGGGCACCTTTGCGCATCTAGGCTGCAAAAAAGTGTCACACATCTGGTATCGTCGTACTCAGGAGAAGTTGGGGAATGTGTTTTGGTGTGTCATTTTACATATACCCATGCTGGGTGAGAAAAATATCTTGGTCAAATGCCAACTTTGTATAAAAAAATGGGAAAAGTTGTCTTTTGCCAAGATATTTCTCTCACCCAGCATGGGTATATGTAAAATGACACCCCAAAACACATTCCCCAACTTCTCCTGAGTACGGCGATACCAGATGTGTGACACTTCTTTGATGCCAAGGTGGGCAAAGGGGCACATATTCCAAAGTGCACCTTTCGGATTTCACCGGTCATTTTTTACAGATTTTGATTGCAAAGTACTTCTCACACATATGGGCCCCTAAATTGCCAGGGCAGTATAACTACGCCACAAGTGACCCCATTTTGGAAAGAAGACACCCCAAGGTATTCCGTGAGGGGCATGGCGAGTTCCTAGAATTTTTTATTTTTTGTCGCAAGTTAGTGGAATATGAGACTTTGTAAGGAAAAAAGAGAAAAAAAAAATCATCATTTTCCGCTAACTTGTGACAAAAAAAAAAAAATTCTAGGAACTCGCAGTGCCCCTCACGGAATACCTTGGGGTGTCTTCTTTCCAAAATGGGGTCACTTGTGGCGTAGGTATACTGCCCTGGCAATTTAGGGGCCCAAATGTGTGAGAAGTACCTTGCAATCAAAATGTGTAAAAAATGGCCTGCAAAATCCAAAAGGTGCACTTTGGAATATGTGCCCCTTTGCCCACCTTGGCAGCAAAAAAGTGTGACACATCTGGTATCGCCGTACTCAGGAGAAGTTGGGGAATGTGTTTTGGGGTGTCATTTTACATATACCCATGCTGGGTGAGAAAAATATCTTGGTCAAATGCCAACTTTGTATAAAAAAATGGAAAAAGTTGTCTTTTGCCAAGATATTTCTCTCACCCAGCATGGGTATATGTAAAATGACACCCCAAAACACATTCCCCAACTTCTCCTGAGTACGGCGATACCAGATGTGTCACACTTTTTTGCTGCCAAGGTGGGCAAAGGGGCACATATTCCAAAGTGCACCTTTCGGATTTCACCGGTCATTTTTTACACATTTTGATTGCAAAGTTCTTCTCACACATTTGGGCCCCTAAATTGCCAGGGCAGTATAACTACCCCACAAGTGACCCCATTTTGGAAAGAAGACACCCCAAGGTATTCTGTGAGGGGCATGGTGAGTTCCTAGAATTTTTTATATTTTGTCGCAAGTTAGTGGAATATGAGACTTTGTAAGAAAAAAAAATAAATCATCATATTTTCCGCTAACTTGTGACAAAAAATAAAAAGTTCTATGAACTCACTATGCCCATCAGCGAATACCTTAGGGTGTCTAATTTCCGAAATGGGGTCATTTGTGGGGTTTTTCTACTGTTTGGGCATTGTAGAACCTCAGGAATCATGACAGGTGCTCAGAAAATCAGAGCTGTTTCAAAAAGCGGAAATTCACATTTTTGTACCATAGTTTGTAAACGCTATAACTTTTACCCAAACCATTTTTTTTTTTTGCCCAAACATTTTTTTTTTATCAAAGACATGTAGAACAATAAATTTGGCGAAAAATTTATATATGGATGTCTTTTTTTTGCAAAATTTTACAGCTGAAAGTGAAAAATGTCATTTTTTTGCAAACAAATTGTTACATTTTGATTAATAACAAAAAAGTAAAAATGTCAGCAGCAATAAAATACCACCAAATGAAAGCTCCATTAGTGAGAAGAAAAGGAGGTAAAATTCATTTGGGTGGTAAGTTGCATGACCGAGCGATAAACGGTGAAAGGAGTGTAGTGCCGAAGTGTAAAAAGTGCTCTGGTCATGAAGGGGGTTTCAGCTAGCGGGGCTGAAGTGGTTAAAGTGAATTGGGCTTGCCACAAACTTGCGGTTTGCAAACATTTGATCGTGTTCGCGAACCATCCCGGACGATGTTCGTCCATCACTACTAAAGAACCAGGAAAATTCACAACAGTTCAAGCAACAGGCGCTGACAAAAAACTCTTCCTAAATTCATGATTATGCATGCCATAACAGCATGTGGTCAGGCGCATGTGTTCCCTATCCACATCATGACCACATCACTACCGCATCAATGTAGTTGTAACCTCATGGCCCTTGTAATATTGGAAACCTTGATGCTAATATGAACAGAGCCTAAACATGGCACCTCTGCACAGCTATGGTCTTTCAGATCTTATCTGAGGGAATGTTTTAAATATTGGAATAGATATAATGGACATGCAACATTTGACACACCAATAACAAAACTAGTTCAAAGTACTGTAATTAAAGAGTTACTTGGTGTTTTTTTCTGGAGTCACTAGTCTAAGTTTCTATGATTAAATGATGGTATCTTCTTTTTTCTAGGACAACTATTCTTTTGCTATGCACCGAGTTAAAATGTTTGTCTATTTCTATTATTTTCCACTTCCAAGATTGTTAATGAGAAGATCTGCCCCATGCGTCCTTGTGAAATACAAATCCACAGGCCATATAGATGAGCTAGAGATATATTGATTTTTAATCAGGTTGGAAAGTTCACCAAAATGCTCTATGTTCTTTAAATGTTGAGTGCCTTGAATACAAAATATATGTGGCTGTAAATGAATTTTCTGAAAATTGAGATTGTTCCCACTTGAAGGCCATGAAAATCAACATCCATTTTCTCTTTTACTGTATGTCAAGATTGTTTCATATTGTGTAAAGCAACATGTTTTTTTGTATTATATTGCATCCATAAAATACTTTGTTTAGTATTACTGACCAATGAGAATATCTAGAATCCATTATTCACCGAATTTTCCAAAATGATTTGATCCAAATTAATTTGCGGCAAATAGCATTAAAAAATCAAATATTTCCTGGCTGTCGAGAGCATTTATAGTGGTGTAGAACACTGTGCCTTGCAGTAACATGCATAGGGAGTCTGCTATGGTAGAAAAACAATACTGTGAGTCAGTATGACCCACAGATGACAGGCGTCGCTCTTAGAATCACTGCACACTTCACTTATTTGGGCAGTTACGAGGCCAAAACTGACCAAATAACTAAAGTATGAACTTATCCTTACAGGTCAATGTTAGCGCCAAGAAGAAGCACACTCCTTTTACACCATCGTAAGCTGATTCCACGTAGATGTCTACAGAACCTGTTCTATTAAACACTTATACAAGTAGAGCACCCCAACAGAGTGGAAAGGGTGTCAGCAGTAAGTTTGTGTTGACGTCACAGATTATTTTGCCCATCCTCTGATCCGTCAGGACAATTTCCCCCAAAAAATGGATCCTGTCTGTTGAACATCTGCCTTCACTCGGTCAGCATTTGGTCAGTAATCCATCAGTATTGCTAATGGTCAAAAAACTGGAGTGGATCTAAAACAGAGATGACATGGGAATGGAATATTTGCATGTCTTCTGTGTTTTGGGAGGGATGCAAATGCGCTCTTAACAAGCTCTGCCTCTAATGCCACCAGAAGCAAAGCAGCTATCCTATAAGTCAATGTTCAGCTCTTAACCTTGAGACGTGACTTGGATATTAAATAAGCCAGCACCTCATCTGCAGACAGTTGTTCCGGGGTGATTGCCCCTCATCAGTGCAGAACAGAGAGTACTGGCTTGACTGGGTGAAAGTCCTGTCACAGTTAAGGGGGTACTATATCTCCTTAGGGAGAGAGCAAACACTCCTGATTTTGCTACCAATTCTGATGGGGCCATACAGGCCTTATAGCTGCTACACAGACAGAATCCATTGTGTGTCTCTTTTTTCCTTCCTTCTGACAGATCAGGAGGGTCAAATAAATGGTGATGTCATCCAGGCCAAAAATGCAAAATAGTGTCCCAGTCATGGAGTGCGGAGGGTGGGAGAACAGCTTGAGAAGTCCAAAGAGTGGCCCATGGACATAGTGGTGAGGTGAAAGCAGCATGAGGAGACCACAGAGTGGCCCAGTGACATAGTGGTGAGGTGGCAGCAGCAGCATGAGGAGACCAAAAAGTGGCACAATGGCAGAGTGTAGAAGTGGCAGCAGCAGCATGAGAAGGTCACAGAGCGGCAAGGTGACATAGTGTTGAAGTAGCAGCAGCATGAGGAGGCCATAGAGTGGCACAATGACTGAGTGTAGAGATGGCAGCATGAGGAGGCCTCCGAAAGGCCCAGTAACATAGTGTTGAGATAGCATCAGCATGAGGAGGCCACAGAGTGGCAAGGTGACATAGTGTGGAGGTGACAGGAGCAGAAGCATGATGATACCACAGAGTGGCCCGGTGACAAAGTGGGGAGGTGGGTGGCAATAACAGTACCCGCTGATGATGATGGGTGTAAGAAGGAGCAATTGGCTTCAGATGTGTGGCATAAAATGGGTGGCAGCAATAGAATAGTAGCTGAGGCAGGTAGCCAGAAGAAACCGGTCTTTTTTGTAAAGATTTGGGTGAGGCAGCATGATAATCTAATCTGATGCATCAGGCATTGGTGGGTGGAAATTTGGACACACCTTCTCATTCAAAGAGTTTTCTTTATTTTCATAACTATGAAAATTGTAGATTCACACTGAAGGCATCAAAACTATGAATTAACACATGTGGAATTATATACATAACAAAAAAGTGTGAAACAACTGAAAATATGTCATATTCTAGGTTCTTCAAAGTAGCCACCTTTTGCTTTGATTACTGCTTTGCACACTCTTGGCATTCTCTTGATGAGCTTCAAGAGGTAGTCACCTGAAATGGTCTTCCAACAGTCTTGAAGGAGTTCCCAGAGATGCTTAGCACATGTTGGCCCTTTTGCCTTCACTCTGCGGTCCAGCTCACCCCAAACCATCTCGATTGGGTTCAGGACCGGTGACTGTGGAGGCCAGGTCATCTGGCGCAGCACCCCATCAGTCTCCTTCATGGTCAAATAGCCCTTACACAGCCTGGAGGTGTGTTTGGGGTCATTGTCCTGTTGAAAAATAAATGATGGTCCAACTAAATGCAAACCGGATGGAATAGCATGCAGCTGCAAGATGCTGTGGTAGCCATGCTGGTTCAGTATGCCTTAAATTTTGAATAAATCCCCCAAAGTGTCACCAGCAAAGCACCCCCACACCATCACACCTCCTCCTCCATGCTTCACGGTGGGAACCAGGCATGTAGAGTCCATCCGTTCACCTTTTCTGCATCGCACAAAGACACGGTAGTTGGAACCAAAGATCTCAAATTTGGACTCATCAGACCAAAGCACAGATTTCCACTGGTCTAATGTCCATTCCTTGTGTTCTTTAGCCCAAACAAGTCTTTTCTGCTTGTTGCCTGTCCTTAACAGTGGTTTCCTAGCAGATATTCTACCATGAAGGCCTGATTCACACAGTCTCCTCTTAAGAGTTGTTCTAGAGATGTGTCTGCTGCTAGAACTCTGTGTGGCATTGACCTGGTCTCTAATCTGAGCTGCTGTTAACCTGCGATTTCTCGATTTCTGAGGCTGGTGACTCGGATGAACTTATCCTCCGCAGCAGAGGTGACTCTTGGTCTTCCTTTCCTGGGGCGGTCCGCATGTGAGCCAGTTTCTTTGTAGCGCTTGATGGTTTTTGTGACTGCACTTGGGGACACTTTCAAAGTTGTCCCAATTTTTCGGACTGACTGACCTTCATTTCTTAAAGAAATGATGGCCACTCGTTTTTCTTTACTTACTGCTTTTTTCTTGCCATAATACAAATTCTAACAGTCTATTCAGTAGGACTATCAGCTGTGTATCCACCTGACTTCTCCACAACGCAACTGATGGTCCCAACCCCATTTATAAGGCAAGAAATCCCACTTATTAAACCCGACAGGGCACACCTGTGAAGTGAAAACCATTTCAGATGACTACCTCTTGAAGCTCATCAAGAGAATGCCAAGAGTGTGCAAAGCAGTAATCAAAGCAAAAGGTGGCTACTTTGAAGAACCTAGAATATGACATATTTTCAGTTGTTTCACACTTTTTTGTTATGTATATAATTCCACATGTGTTAATTCATAGTTTTGATGCCTTCAGTGTGAATCTACATTTTTCATAGTCATGAAAATAAAGAAAACTCTTTAAATGAGAAGGTGTGTCCAAACTTTTGGTCTGTACTGTATAAAGCGAGTTTGACCACGTCGTGTGGTTGATTAAGTGTGTGGTTGAGTAAGTGTCTGACTTAAGATTAAGTGACTTTAGATTCAGGGACTTCAGTGGGGGACTGCAATTAGCCAGTTTCTTATTACTACATTATATTTTATATTAGTATTTTTCGCTTTTGTGGTGTAATCCTCAATTAGTATGTGTTGCACAATTGACAACGCAGTCCAGTGCACATCTTGCATGATAGCACAAAGTATAAAAGTTCCGTAGGCGGCGCTCACCTGGTCAGTCTTGCAGTGGAAGCACGGACGGTGCTTGGAAGGGGCACCAGTTGCAAACTGTATGAAAATAAGACGGGATGTCCAGCTTTCCAAAAAAGACGTTGTTCTTTATTCCAAAATAACACAGGATAAAAGACAATCCAACACGTGTTGGATTGTCTTTTATCCTGTGTTATTTTGGAATAAAGAACAACGTCTTTTTTGGAAAGCTGGACATCCCGTCTTATTTTCATACATCTTGCATGATGTATGCAGTCCTGGAACAGCCGTTCGAGGGTGTATATCTTTGTTCAAGATGTGAGCAAATTACCTGTTTGGAATCGCAAATCCAGTCTCTAAACGGGCAAGTTGCAACACTGAGAGGCATTGACAATTTGCAAAAGAGTTTTTTCTCACCGACCAAGCACTCTTTGGAGTAGATGAGGGGGAGGGTGACAGAGAGGAGGCTGAGGAAAGTGAGATAGCTAGTTGGGTAACAGTTATAAAGCAGAGTAGAGGGAAGAGTGCCAGGGAGGCTTTCCCTGATCTGACACACCCCAACAAGTTTCACGTTTGGCAGATGAGGGGGATGCCAGTTCAGGGACGGCACTGCTGCAGCTGGACACTTCCTCTGCCAGACAGTGGCATGTCAGCTCCAGTAAGCAGGGGGCCAGGAGAGCAGGGCAGGCCAGACAGGTTCTGGTAGTGGAAAACTCCATTATTAGGGGAACAGATAGGGAAATCTGTCACAAAGACTGTGATTGCCGAACAGTGTGCTGTCTTCCTGGAGCTAGAGTTCGACACATCGTGAATAGGGTTGACAGATTACTGGGAGGGGCTGGAGAAGATCCAGTGGTCATGGTCCATATCGGAACCAATGACAAAGTTAGAGGTAGGCGGAGCGTCCTTAAAAATGATTTCAGGGATTTAGGTCAAAAGCTTGTTTCAATCGTTTTTATTGGATTTTTCAAAAGTTTTGCAAATTACAATAAAGATATGTTGCATTAATATATAGTGTTTGATTTACATTTGAGTTGTTTCAAACATAATAACAGTACATTGACATAAAATTGTCAAAATTAACCCCACTGGATTCGAAGGTCGTCATCTCCATCTGGAGCCCACATTCGATATAATATCACAAGTAGGGATGAGCGAACTCGAACTGTATAGTTCGGGTTCGTACCGAATTTTGGGGTGTCCGTGACACGGACCCGAATCCGGACATTTTCGTAAAAGTCCGGGTTCGGGTTCGGTGTTCGTCGCTTTCTTGGCGCTTTTGTGATGCTTTCTTGGCGCTTTTTGAAAGGCTGCAAAGCAGCCAATCAACAAGCGTCATACTACTTGCCCCAAGAGGCCGTCATAGCCATACCTACTATTGGCACGGCTGTGATTGGCCAGAGCACCATGTGACCCAGCCTCTATTTAAGCTGGAGTCACATAGCGCCGCCCGTCACTCTGCTCTGATCAGCATAGGGAGAGGTTGCGGCTGCGACAGTAGGGCGAGATTAGGCAGATTAACTCCTCCAAAGGACTTGATTAATTGATCGATCTGCAGCTGTGGATCATTGAGCTGCTGATACTCAATTGCTCACTGTTTTTAGGCTGCCCAGACAGTTTGTCAGTCACTTTTTTCTGGGGTGATCGGCGGCCATTTTGTGTCTTGTGGTGCGCCAGCACAAGCTGCAACCAAGTGCATTTAACCCTCAATGGTGTGGTTGTTTTTTGGCTAAAGCCTACATCAGGGTGAAGCTGTCACACCAAGTGCATTTAACCAGCAATAGTCTGTTAATTTTTTGGCCATATACTACATCAGGGGCAAGCTGCGCCTGTCACCAAGTGCATTTAACCCTCAATGGTGTGGTTGTTTTTTGGCTAAAGCCTACATCAGGGTGAAGCTGTCACACCAAGTGCATTTAACCAGCAATAGTCTGTTTATTTTTTGGCCATATACTACATCAGGGGCAAGCTGCGCCCGTCACCAAGTGCATTTAACCCTCAGTAGTGTGGTTGTTCAAGCTGTCACACCAAGTGCATTTAACCAGCAATAGTCTGTTCATTTTTTGGCCATATACTACATCAGGGGCAAGCTGCGCCCGTCACCAAGTGCATTTAACCCTCAGTAGTGTGGTTGGTCAAGCTGTCACACCAAGTGCATTTAACCAGCAATAGTCTGCTCATTTTTTGGCCATATACTACATCAGGGGCAAGCTGCGCCTGTCACCAAGTGTATTTAACCCTCAGTAGTGTGGTTGGTCAAGCTGTCACACCAAGTGCATTTAACCAGCAATAGTGTGGTTATTTTTTGGCCATATCCCAGTCTAATTCTGTCAGTAAATCCATACCGGTCACCCAGCGCCTAAATACTAGGCCTCAAATTTATATCCCGCTAAATCTGTCGTTACCGCTGTACTGTTCTGGCTGGGCAAGTTATTTAGTGTCCGTCAAAGCACATTTTTTGTTCTGGGTTGAAATACAATTCCCAATTTAGCAATTTCATAATTTAGTGGTTTCTGCTGTATCAGAGCTATTTGAAATCTATCCCTAAAAGGGTATATAATATTTAAGGTGCACATAGGGTCATTCAGAATAACTTCACACACACGCTACTGTGCATTTCCAAGTCTAATTCTGTCAGTAAATCCATACCGGTCACCCAGCGCCTAAATACTAGGCCTCAAATTTATATCCCGCTAAATCTGTCGTTGCCGCTGTACTGTTGTGGCTGGGCAAGTTATTTAGTGTCCGTCAAAGCACATTTTTTGTTCTGGGTTGAAATACAATTCCCAATTTAGCAATTTCATAATTTAGTGGTTTCTGATATATCAGAGCTATTTGAAATCTATCCCTAAAAGGGTATATAATATTCAAGGTGCACATAGGGTCATTCAGAATAACTTCACACACACCCTACTGTGCATTTCCAAGTCTAATTCTGTCAGTAAATCCATACCGGTCACCCAGCGCCTAAATACTAGGCCTCAAATTTATATTCAGCTGAATTTGAATACAATACATTGGGCCAAATAATATTTTTGTTGTTGTGGTGAACGATAACAATGAGGAAAACATCTAGTAAGGGACGCGGACGTGGACATGGTCGTGGTGGTGTTAGTGGACCCTCTGGTGCTGAGAGAGGACGTGGCCGTTCTGCCACATCCACACGTCCTAGTGTACCAACTACCTCAGGTTCCAGTAGCCGCCAGAATTTACAGCGATATATGGTGGGGCCCAATGCCGTTCTAAGGATGGTAAGGCCTGAGCAGGTACAGGCATTAGTCAATTGGGTGGCCGACAGTGGATCCAGCACGTTCACATTATCTCCCACCCAGTCTTCTGCAGAAAGCGCACAGATGGCGCCTGAAAACCAACCCCATCAGTCTGTCACATCACCCCCATGCATACCAGGGAAACTGTCTCAGCCTCAAGTTATGCAGCAGTCTCTTATGCTGTTTGAAGACTCCGCTGGCAGGGTTTCCCAAGGGCATCCACCTAGCCCTTCCCCAGCGGTGAAAGACATAGAATGCACTGACGCACAACCACTTATGTTTCCTGATGATGAGGACATGGGAATACCACCTCAGCATGTCTCTGATGATGATGAAACACAGGTGCCAACTGCTGCGTCTTTCTGCAGTGTGCAGACTGAACAGGAGGTCAGGGATCAAGACTGGGTGGAAGACGATGCAGGGGACGATGAGGTCCTAGACCCCACATGGAATGAAGGTCGTGCCACTCCCTTTCACAGTTCGGAGGAAGAGGCAGTGGTGAGACCGAGCCAACAGCATGACAAAAGAGGGAGCAGTGGGCAAAAGCAGAACACCCGCCGCCAAGAGACTCCGCCTGCTACTGACCGCCGCCATCTGGGACCGAACACCCCAAAGGCAGCTTCAAGGAGTTCCCTGGCATGGCACTTCTTCAAACAATGTGCTGACGACAAGACCCGAGTGGTTTGCACGCTGTGCCATCAGAGCCTGAAGCGAGGCATTAACGTTCTGAACCTGAGCACAGCCTGCATGACCAGGCACCTGCATGCAAAGCATGAACTGCAGTGTAGTAAACACCTTAAAACCAAGGAAGTCACTCAGGCTCCCCCTGCTACCTCCCCCTGCTACCTCCTCCTGAGGACGCAGCACGGCGAAACGCACGTCGGGGAGATCCAGTGCCTATTTCTTGACCCCCTCTTGATAGGTTCTACACTTCATCATACGGTTAGTAGCTTTAGACTTCAGCTCCATTAATCTGCATTATGCCCACGGTTTAGGATTGGTAATAGTCTCTTTTATATTGTTATATGGGTGACTGCTTCTAGTATAATATTCCTAGTGCACCCCAGATATATAGCTTCACTGAGTCTACCATCCTGCAGTGATTTGACCTTGATGATTCCTTTCCATGAGAATAGTCACACGTAATGAATAGGCTCATTAGCTATTAGCTATCTTCACTTTAATGGCTTGGTACTACTTTTACAATCTATTTATTGTTATAAGTGATGTAATCATGTTCATATTTTGATTTTCTAATAAAGATTACATAAATTTTAAAATTAAATGGGATTGATCGTACTCATTAATTTAAGGTGTTTATTGATATTTCTGAGTACCCCAGTAACAGCTTAGTTACTATTTTTCTGACCGATTAGGTATTATACATGTAGATAAAAGTAAAGATAAACAGTCCCAGCGCAGGTAAATGTGACTGTATCAGAGCCCAGCATGCAGAATTACCACGCGCACCAGCCCCCACAACTTGACATCACCTTGTTTTACAATAAGGTGAGGCTATCCACAATTGCCGTTTTTTCATAGCTTCATGATATGAGCCATTGCCTAGGGCAATGATTTTTTCATATGCAAAAGTTGTGTTTATTTCAGAAATCAGATCTTCTATTCTAGGCACTTCTTGAGATTTCCATCTCCGCAGAAGCAACAGCTTAGCTAAAACACAAAATATGCATATCAGTTTCCTGTCATCTCCTGGGAAATCATTTATTCCTATTAATAGTAACGCAAGTTGCGGTGTCCAGCTAAACCTTTGTGGAAGTATGCGGCCCAACAGCTCCCCACATGCTTTCCAGTATCCTTTAATCAGTGGACACTGCCAAAGAATGTGGAAAAGAGTCCCCCCCCCCCCCCCCCCCCCGCATCCGCAGCCCCTCCAGCACTCCCCAGATACTCCTGGGTACAAGGATTTTAGAGTTTCCGGTGTGTAGTACCAATGCAAGATCGTCTTCAAAGCTGATTCAACATGGGTGGAACAATGTAGATGAGAGTGAATTGCTTTAATAGTCTTCTGCCAGTCACTATCAGAAATATGCATGTTCAGAGATCTCTCCCATTTACGCATGGGATGAGATTTCTTGAACTGTACTGGCTGGAGTAATTTTTCATACAACAATTTGAGCCCTTTTGTGTTAGTGGACATATAGATCATACCTACTTGGTTGCAGCATAAACTAGTAGGGCGTAGTGTTTGCAGCAGGTGCCTAATTTGGAGGTATTTGAAAAATTCTGATTTTGGAAGATTGAGTTGCTCCTTCAAAGACTGAAAAGACTGTAGCCGCCCACTCTCATACAGCATCTCCACTTTGCCCGTATCTCCCAGATGCCAATTGGATAAATCGGTCTGAGGAAGAAGAGCTCTGACCATAGAAAAAGGGAGAGAGGTCAGTGTTGGCTTCTTCCCCTCGTCAGCAATATTGTGCAGTTGTTTCCAGGCTTCTATGGACGCCCGCATTACAGGGGGAAAATTGCTTGGCATCGGGATATCCCAAAAGGGTATGTGCAATAGATCTGTCAGAGTGAAAGGCGCTGCCTGAGTTTTCTCCATCTGTACCCATGGGATCTCCTCCTTTCCCTGCCCCCAACTTCTAAGCATAGAGACCAGAGAGGTTAAATAATACTGTTTCATATCCGGTACTGCAAGGCCCCCCATTTTGCGAGTCCTCTGGATAATGCTTCTAGCTACTCTTGGTTTTTTGGTCTTCTTACTGAAGAAACTATTCCGTACCAGTATTGGGACGGTGCGGTACAAATAGAGGAAACGGGGGAGGATAAACATCTTAAAAGCTGCAATCCTGCCTAACCATGACGTTTCACGTTTGTGGAAATTTTCCAGGTCTTTCCCAATCTCCAGGAGCAGAGACTCATAATTAAGCGTGTAAATTTTTTACAGAGATGGTGTCATATTAGTGCCCAGGTATTTTATGCTCTCCTTGCACCAGTCCCACTTCTCACGAAAGGACCTAGTCAAGGTCTCTGGGATATAAACCGGGAGTGCTTGCGTCTTGGTAGAATTAAGATGGTAGTATGAGAGATTGCCATAGGTTTTTATCTGGTCCATAACCGCTTGCAGTCATACGTCTGGTCTCGTTAGTGACAAAAGAACATCATCTACGTATAGTGAAATTTTATGTACCTGACTCCCAATCTCTACCCCAGAGACCAGGTGATCCAACCTGATTGCTTGGGCCAAAGGTTCCATGGCAATTATAAAAATTAAAGGGGACAGAGGGCAACCTTGCCTTGTACCGTTCGTCAGTTCAAATGCTTCTGACAGAGCCCCATTAACATAGATGTTGGCCGTAGGGTTGCTATATATAGCCTCTATTGCACGCATGATAGGACTGCTAAAACCCATACTAGAGAGCACCGAAAAGGCGAACGACCATCTAATCCTGTCGAACGCCTTTTCGGCGTCCAAGGCCAGAACCAGAAGGGGACTTTTTTTCTGTGTGGTCTGATGAAATATACCCAACATTCTCCTAGTGTTAAAATAGAGCTGGCGGGATGGAACAAAGCCAGTTTGGTCCGCATTAATTATGGTTGGAAGTATCTTGGCTAACCGAAGTACCAAAAGTTTAGAGTATATTTTCACGTCCTGATTCAGCAAAGATATGGGCCTAAAATTTTGGGGCCTGTCAGAAGGTTTGCCTGGCTTAGGCAGGGTAATAATCGTGGCCTGTAGGTTTTCTTTAGGAAAGGCTCCAGAGGATAATGCGTTCTGGCAGAAATCCCACAGAAAGGGACTCAGGATATGCGAAAACCATTTGTAATAATGACTAGCAAACCCATCAGGGCCTGGTGCCTTTTCCCTGGGCAAGGAGGAAATCACCTTCTCTATTTCCTCAGTTGTTATCTGGGCATTTAGGGCCTGGAGTTGTGAAACCGTTAGAGTTGGCAAGTTTAAAGAACTGAGGTATTCATCTGTCAGCTCAGGCAGGTTTGGGGGAGTTGGAATGGTTTCTTTAAGGTTGTACAGGTCATGGTAGAATGACTGGAAACCCTCTGCTATGTCAGACGGCGAGTATAGCTTGGTGTGTGACTTGGGATGCAGAAGATATGGAATTCTGCTCTTTACCTGTTTTGCTTTAAGATTGGCTGCCAAGAGTTTAACTGCTTTATTCCCTTGGGAGTAGTAGCGACCCTTACATTTGCGGAGCCCTTTCTCATATGACTCTAACATGTGATTCCTCAGGTCTTGTCTCATTTGTTTTAAAGCCTCTGCCGTTGAGGGTGAGGCGCATAATTTATTGCTATCCTCCAGCTGTTTTAGCTTGGCCAGCATTTGTGATGTGGCCTCCTCCAGTTTCCTCTTTCGCACTGCCCCTTGTTGTATAAATGACCCTCTGACATAAGCCTTATGGGCGTTCCATAGAACTACGGGGTCAGTAGAGTCTGTTTTATTAAGGTGGAAGAATTCTCTCAAGTCTGATTCAATGCGCTGACCATGCTGTGGACAAGATAGCAGTATCGGATTGCTCCTCCATAGATACTTTGGTAAACAGTTATTGTACTCTGTCAACGTCATTGTAATAGCAGCATGGTCAGACCATTTAATCTGCTTGATCTCCGTATCCACCACTTTGGACAACGCTACCCTGTCAGTCAAAAACATATCAATACGAGAGTAAACATTGTGAACCCCTGAGTGGAAAGTAAAATCCTTGGTTGACGGATGCTGAATCCTCCATATATCATATACCTCAGCTTTCCACACATCCTCCGCTAGAGCTGGGGCATTCCTCCCCCCATACGATGATGTGTCTATCTCAGGTTCTGCGGTGATGTTGAAGTCGCCAAACATGATAAGTTGGCCCCTCTTTTTCTTATTGACCATTTTCAGTACCCTCCAAAAAAAACATTTTTGTCCCTTGTTGGGCGCATATATAGAAACCAGAGTGGCGGTCACATTATTCAAAGTGCAAACCACTATCACGTATCTACCCATGGGGTCACTAATGCTTTCAAATAATGTGAATGCCAGCGTGTTTTGATAGACACTCAAACCTATCTCGTAGGCAGTAACTGCCTTGGTTATCCCCCGGTGAACCATCTTCTTCTATTTAGCGAGCTACGTCCCAGTCCGTGGGAATCTTATCAGGAGGGGCACGGCGGTGTTCCTTTGGCAGTTCAATTGGGATGTCCCAGCTTTGCAGCACCTTTCTGCCCTCTTCAACGGATTTGATAGCATGCAGGTCACCCAGGTGGTGTATCAAAAGGCGTACCGGGAACCCCCATCTGTACTGTATCTTTGCTGCTTGCAAGGCTGATGTAATAGGTAGTAGGGCCCTCCAGAGCCTAAGAGTAGCAGCTGATAAGTCCGCATATAGCGATACCTTGTGGTACGGAGCGGGCAGCCCACCATTTTGTCTGGCAAAGGACATCAGTTGCTCCTTAGTTGAGTAGAAATGGACCCTGGCCAGAACATCTCTGGGGACATTTTCCTCCAAGTGCCTGGGGCGAGGGACTCTATGAGCCCGATCGATTTCCAAGTCTCTGTCGCTGCAGTGAGGCAGCGCACTTTTAATCAGCGCTTTCACATAGGAGGGGATGTCTTTGGCAACCACAGCCTCTGGAATGCCCCGCAACTTTATGTTGTTGCGCCTGCTGCGGTCTTCTAAATCCGCCATTTTGCTTTTGATTGCCTCCACCTCTGCTTCTAAGGCATAATGGGCATCTATGAGATCGTTATGAGAGACCGCAAACTCTACAAACATGCGCTCTAGGTGGTCTGTTCTATCCCCAATGTCCTCCACCTCTCTCCGCAATGGGGCCACTAAGGAGCGCATGTCATGCAAAAAAGAGCGCCTCTGAATTAAAAGCATGTCTCTCATTATAGTGTCAGTCAGGGCCATATTGTTAACTGGTAACGCCAGTATTTCTGCCTCACCCGTGACCTGTGGGCCCCCTTGTGCTCCCAGAGTACCTGCATTAGTAGCATCTGTCTCTGACTCGGACTCTCGGGTGTCTTCCGGGATGTGTGGCGAGGCCGCTGATCCCGCTGCCATTCCTCTCCCGGCATCTTGAAATGGAGCTGCCGCGCCACTCACTTCCTCCTGGCCAGCTTCCAGGTTGTCCTCATCTGGCGCCTGTCCCGACCCCTTTCTAGAGTCTGGGCAAGTAGATGGTTGCAGGCCGTCCGCATGCTCGCGTAACAGGGCCGTCCTGTCCCCGGCGCCATCTTGAGATCTTCCCGCTTCTCTGGTGAAGTAGAACTTCGTCAATTGCGGGTACTTCATTCCTTTCTCTTTTCGGCCCGTCATGCTCTGGTAATGTTCCGGGACCGGTTCCTCCACTTTAGAGCAGTTCACCGTGGGTTTAGTCGCTGTAATAGTCGCTAGTTTGTAGTGCTATCTCCGGAGCTGAAGCACACTACATCCGCGCGCCTCAGCAGCCAGACCAAGCCCCCTATGTCAAAAGCTTAAGGCAAGGACCTCAAAGGTAGTATTTTCCAAAATACTGCCTGTACCACGGGCCACACAAGAAAGACAGCGGGAGATTAGGGAGATTAACAAGTGGCTCAAGAACTGGTGTAGGAAGGAGGGGTTTGGGTTCCTGGAGAACTGGGCCGACTTCTCTATCGGCTACAGGCTCTATCGTAGGGACGGGCTGCACATCAATGGGGAAGGGGCTGTGTTGGGGAGAAAAATGGCTAGAAGGTTGGAGGAGTGTTTAAACTATGGACTGGGGGAGGGAAATTACATTATAGGAGGGGAAGATAGTGCAGATAGAGACCGGGGGCAAGGTAGTGGGACTGGGGGAGGAATGGAAGGAGGTACTAGAACAGTTCAGAAGGAAAGGTGTAGGGTAAAAAATATACATAAACCTCTCAAATGTATGTATACTAATGCCAGAAGCCTGACTAATAAAACTGGGGAACTGGAATTAGTGATGTGTGAGGAGGACTATGACATAATGGGAATAACAGAAAGATGGCTGGATGATAGCTACGACTGGGCATTTAATTTGCAAGGTTACAGTCTGTTTAGAAAGGATCGTCAAAACTGGAGAGGGGGAGGGGTCTGCCTTTATGTAAAGTCCTGTCTAAAGCCCGCATTTCGGGAAGAAATAAGTGAGAGACATGAACATGTGGAGTCACTGTGGGTAGAGATACATGGAGCTAAAAACAATAATAAATTACTAATAGGATTTTACTATAAACCACCTAATATACCAGAGTCCACAGAAAATCTACTACTAAACGAGATAGACAAGGCAGCAAATCATAATGAGGTGACTTCAACTACCCAGATATAGACTGGGAAACTGAAAGCTGTACATCCCATAAAGGTAACAGGTTCTTGGCAATAACCAAAGACAATTACCTCTCCCAACTGGTTCAGGACCCGACTAGAGGGACGGCCATACTGGACTTAGTAGTAACTAATAGGCCTGACAGAACAACAGACGTGCAAGTTGGGGGACACCTGAAAAATAGTGACCATAAAGTAATAACCTGACAATTATCATTCAAAAGAGCGTTTCTACAAGGAGGAACAAAAATACCAAAATTTAAAAAAGCTAAATTTAGCCAACTAAGAGAGGCCATAGGTCTAACTAACTGGGACAAAGTCCTCAAAAATAAAAATACAGCCACAAAATGGGATATCTTTAAAAGCATCCTAAAATCTCATTGTGAGAGGTACATACCGTATGGGAATAAAAGGTTAAGGAACAACAAGAAACTAATGTGGATAAATAGAACTGTAAAGAAAGCAATAAATTACAAAAAGAAAGCATATAAATCACTATAACAAGGGTAGCACTGAAAAACTATAAGGAAAAAAATAGAACATGTAAAAAACTAATAAAAGCGGCCAAACGAGAGACCGAGAGATTAATTGCCGAAGAGAGTAAAACTAACCCTAAAATGTGAAAATTTTCTTCAATTATATAAATGTTAAAAAGCATAAATCTGAAGGTGTCAGCCGTTTAAAGAGTAATGAGGGGGGAGTCGCACAGAGCGACGAGGAGAAAGCAAAGCTGTTAAAAAAAAATGTTTCCACTGTATTCACTGAGGAAAATAAACTGTCAGATGAAATGCTGAATGTAAAAATAAATTCCCCATTAAAAGTGTCCGGTCTAACCCAGGAAGAAGTACAGCGGCGTCTTAAAAAGATTAAAATAGACAAATCGCCAGGATCGGATGGCATACACCCCCATATCCTAAGGGAATTAAGTAATGTCATAGCCAGATTTTTATTTCTGATATTTGCGGACTCTATACTGACAGGGAATGTTCCACAGGCTTGGTGCCAATATTCAAAAATGGTCCAAGACAGAGCCTGGAAGCTATAGGCCGATAAGTTTAACATCTGTTGTGGGTAAACTGTTTGAAGGTTTTCTAAGAGATGCTATCTTAGAGCATCTCAATGGAAATAAGCAAATAACGCCATATCAGCATGGCTTCATGAGGGATCGGTCATGCCAAATTAATTTAATCCGTTTCAATGAGGAGGTAAGTTCTAGACTTGACAGCAGCGTATCAATGGATATGGTATATCTGGACTTCTTCAAAGCGTTTGACACTGTACCACATAAAAGGTTAGTATATAAAATGAGAATGCTCAGACTGGGTGTCACGAGAGTGTCAAGACCCACGCCTGACTCCGTTATACCCGGGGTCAGGAAGTCGCAGCGGTTGGCTGCGTGCTCTATTTAAGATAGGGCTGTTTCCTTATGGTAGCTTTCTGGGTTTGCTTTGCAACCCTTTTTTGGCTCACTCAGGGATCTGTAGCTCCTCCCCCTCAGCTGTTCCTTGTCCAGCACTCCCAACCTCCTTATATTCTCCTCTCACACTTCTCTGGTTGCCAGATATAGAGCTTCCTGCCTGGACTTCTATACTGACCCACTGGAGCTGTGTTGCTGCGTTCTCTGGTTGTTGGTCCAGAACGTTTCCCTCCGGATCCCTGTTGGACCTTTGTGGTCTGCTGTGGTCGCCCACCTGGGTTTATGTGTTTGTCTGTATTGTCTGTCCTCTCCCTGGTGTTTCCCTCTTAGTGTCAGTGGTGCGGACTAGCGATCCCACCGGCCCGTTCACTATCTAGGGCTCATTTTAGGGAAAGCCAGGGTTTAGGCACGTGATCGCCGCATGGGTGAGGAACCCGTCTAGGGACGTCAGGGCAGTCAGGTGCCAGCCGCAAGGTGAGTCAGGGGTCACCACCTTTCCCTCTCCTTTGGGCAGGGCTTTCCCTTTTCCCTCCCTGTGCGTGACGCCGGTCATTACACTGGGAGAAAATGTCTGTATGTGGGTTACTAAGTAATTGGCACAATTATAGAAAACAGCGGGTGGGTATTAACGGTACACACTCAGATTGGGTCACTGTCACTAGTGGGGTACCTCAGGGGTCAGTATTTGGCCCTATTCACTTCAATATATTTATTAATTATCTTGTAGAAAGCTTGCATAGAGATGTCGCAAACATAAAATTTTCATTTCGCGAACTGCGAACTTCCTCAAATGTTCACGAACAGACAAACCGGGCGAACCACCATAGACTTCAATAGGCAGGCAAATTTTAAAACCCACAGGGACTCTTTCTGGCCACAGTAGTGATGGAAAAGTTGTTTCAAGGGGACTAACACCTGAACTGTGGCATGCCGGAGGGGGATCCATGGCAAAACTCCCATGGAAAATTACATAGTTGATGCAGAGTTGGGTTTTTTTATCCATAAAGGGCATAAATCACCTAACAATTCACTTTTTTTTTTAACAACATGGTTTAAAACATTCAGTGTGTGTATACGATCAGGTATGATGTTGTATCGATCAGGTAGTGTAAGGGTTACGCCCGCTTCACAGACATTGACAGACCAAACTCCACTTTTAATGCACCGCAAACAACCGCAAACAGTTCATTTGCCTAACCGCAAACTCCCCATTTGCACAAGGTTGTATACCAAGCTAGCCATGTCCCGTTGATGTCATTGAAGGTTTCTTCCTCCACCCAGTCACGTACAACACCAAGGGTCCCCGAAAGGCGAATTGAATTGCTTTTTCGAATGGGGAGATGGTTGAAAAAACACTGGCTCCCTCCCCCTTTGTTTGAATCCACGGTCACTGCGTCTGCGCCGTGCAATTTACTGTCACACCCGATATGAGTGGTATTTTCAGTAGTTCTCTTCTCATCAGTTTAATCCCTGTTACATCCCCAATCTGGGGTCCATTTATTGAATTGATTTTTCGAACAGGGAGATGGTTTAAAAAACGCTGGCTCCCACCCCTTTGTTTGAATCTACAGTCACTGCGTCTGCGCCGTGCAATTTACTGTCACACCCGATATGAGTGGTATTTTCTGTAGATCTCTCCTCATTAGTTTAATCCCTGTTACATCCCCAATCTGGGGTCCATTTATTGAATTGATTTTTTGAATGGGGAGATGGTTAAAAAAACGCTGGCTCCCTCCCCTTTGTTTGAATCCACGGTCACTGCGTCTGCGCCGTACAATTTACTGTCACACCCGATATGAGTGGTATTTTCTGTAAATCTCTTCTCATCAGTTTAATCCCTGTTATGTCCCCAATATGGGGTCCCTTTATTGAAATGATTTTTCGAACGGGGAGATGGTTAAAAAAACGCTGGCTCCCTCCCCTTTGTTTTAATCCACAGTCACTGCATCTGCGCTGTGCAATTTACTGTCACACCCGATATGAGTGGTATTTTCTGTAGTTCTCTTCTCATCAGTTTAATCCCTGTTACGTCCCTTATCAGGGATTGCCTTTTGTGAAAAAAAAATTAGGCCGGGTACCTTCGACTGCTTTTACAGTGGCAGTGACTCTGATACACCAAACTGAATTGATTTTAGGAACCGGGAGATGGAAAAAGCAGCTTAATCGGTCTTCTTACTCACAAAGTTGGGGCACTGCGCGTGCACAGAGCAATGTGCTGTGACACCCTATATGAGTGGTGTCTTAAATAGTACTATTCCTATCAGTTTAATCCCTGTTACGTCCCCTATCCGGGGACGTGTGTCAAATTGAATAACCATTGTCGAATTAACGAACCATTACGACATCCTGAAATAATTTTGTTCTAAACTCTGTACTTGCTTTGTATTGGAATTGATGGAGATGTTTTAAATTGTCTGCATTATTTCTAATAAACTTTTTAGAGACTTTATTATGATTTTTTTATTTTATGTATTAAAAACCCATACAACTTAAAAAAATAAAAAATAATGTTTTTTCTATGAAAAATTATCCAGCCGCTTTTGGTCTTATCATAATGAAGCAACGGCCTTATCATTTGGGGTGTGGCAACATTGCCAACACACTCATAGAGGTGATGATCGCTTAATTGTGATACGCAAGCCACTTCACCACAACAAGGTAACGATCACTAAGGGGAATTTACACTTGTATGTGCCTTTTTTTTTGTTTTGTTTTTGCATCCACAGTGCAGCACCAGAGAACATAAAAATTAGGCATATACACATGCCTGAAAAATAATGGTATTGTTGCAGCCGTTGTTGTAGCAGCGGCCAGAAAAAAATTATGTTTTCCAGGCAGAAAGGTGACTAAAACATTGCGGCTTGAACCCTAGTTGGTGGCGGAGAATTCACGAAAGTCATCCGGTATGCAGATATTAAATACAGCAGCGTGGGGACCATTTTGAGGCCAAGGCATGTCATCAGGCCGATTGTTAGTCAAATGTATCCCCCACTGTCAGTCCCTTCGGGATCCATGCCTCATTGATCTTAATGAAGGTGAGGTAATCAACACTTTTTTTACCGAGGCGACTTCTCTTGTCAGTGACAATGCCTCCTGCTGCTATGAAGGTCCTTTCTGACAGGACACTTGAAGCAGGGCAGGCCAGAAGTTCTATCGCAAACTGGGATAGCTCAGGCCACAGGTCAAGCCTGAACACCCAGTAGTCAAGGGGTTCATTGCTCCTCATAGTGTTGATATCTGCAGTTAAAGCGAGGTAGTCTGCTACCTGTCGGTCGAGTCGTTCTCTAAGGCTGGATCCCGAAGGGCTGTGGCGAAGTGTAGGACTGAAAAAGCATAACAATAAAAACACATCTGTAAAGCGTCCTGTCCTTGTCGCCGTGGTCATGGTAGGAGGAGGATTACTTTCATCTCTTCCCCAGTTAGATTCCCGTTGTGCTGTGTAAAGCATATTTTTTTTGTTTGGTTTTGAACTGCTGCATCCTTTCCGACTTTCGGTAATTTGGTAACATTTCCGCCACTTTCTGCTTATACCGAGGGTCTAGTAGCGTGGCCACCCAGTACAGGTGTCACGGAAGGTGTACAGGAAACAAGACAATGCAAAATGAATATATGACTCACTGGATCCAAAACTAAGGAACAAAAGGGAGACCCCTTCATAAGACCTGGCACTCTCCCTGCTTGCTCAGCCTATGCGAAAATCCCAATGGTGGATGATCGCATATCCACGTACCTCAACTATATACCACCTGAACACCCTACAATAGTGAACGGACACGACCACCGGCTCCCTACACTAGACACGGAGGGAGTCAGGGTCACCTGGGATACAGCAAACAGAAAATAAATAAATGTACAGCACTTATCTTGTAGAAGGCTGTAAAATAGGATCAGCATGCACACATACTCCAGGAAGTTGTATAAGCCGCACACTAATGCATTATGGGGAGGAATTTAAAGGGATGCAATCAGTCCAACTACATGACAGCTGAGAGAGGTTAACGAGATGAGGAACTGAAATTCAAAACAAAGAAAACTCAAGGAGGAGGTTCTGAAAGGCTTCTGTCAGAGCTTCTCAGCTGTCTGGTTGTGACAACAGGTCGTTCTCCTTCATCCTTTTTATACGAGGGTCCCTCAACAGACATGACAGCATGTAAGACCCCATTTGCACAAGGTTGGATGCCGAGCTACTCATTTCCCGTTCCTTGTCCTCACTGATGTCATTGACGGTCTGTTCTTCCCCCCAGCCACCTACAACACCACGGGTCCCAGATTGGTGACAACAACGAGCACCCTGGGATGCCTGCTGTGGTTGGTCTTCCTCCTCCTCAAAGCCACATTCCTCCTCTGACTCCTCTTCCTCATACTCCTCTTGCAGCATTGCCGCAGGCCCGGAAAGTGATGATGACAAGGCTGTTTCTGGTGGTGATGGTGACAACAACTCTTCCTCTTCCTCTTCACACTCATCTACAGCCTGATCCAGCACTCTTCGCAGGGCACGCAAACAAATGGGATGAGGTCACTGATGGTGCCTTCGGTGTGACTGACTAGGTTTGTCACCTCCTCAAAAGGACGCATGAGCCTACAGGCATTGCGCATGAGCGTCCAGTAACGTGGCAAAAAAAATCCCAGCTCCGCAGAGGCTGTCCTAGCACCCCGGTCATACAAATACTCGTTGGCGGCTTTTTATTTTTGGAGCAGACGGTCGAACATTAGGAGCGTTGAATTCCAACGTGTCGGGCTGTCGCAAATCAAGCTCCTCACTGGCATGTTGTTTCGCCGCTGAATATCGGAAAAGTGTGCCATGGCCGTGTAGGAACGCCTTAAATGGCCACACACCTTCCTGGCCTGCTTGAAGACATCCTGTAAGCCTGGGTACTTAGACACAAAGCATTGTACGATGAGATTTAATACATGTGCCATGGATGGCACATGTGTCAACTTGCCCAAATTCAATGCCGCCAACAAATTGCTTACATTGTCACACACCACTTTGCCGATCTCCAGTTGGTGTGGGGTCAGCCTCTGATCCACCTGTGCGTTCAGGGCGGACAGGAGTGCTGGTCCGGTGTGGCTCTCTGCTTTCAGGCAAGTCAACCCCAAGACAGAGTGACACTGTTGTATCCGAGATGTGGAATAGCCCCTGGGGAGCTGGAGGGATTCAGTTGATGTGCAGCCAGATGCCGCTGCAAAAGAGAACTCAGCCGAGGAGGTTCTCGAAGAGGATGGAGTAGAGGAGGTGTCACCAACTCCACTGCAGAGCCACGCATTCCATGCTTGTCAGCCGTTAGCAGGTTGACCCAATGCGCAGTGTACGTGATTTTACCTGCCCTGACCGTGCTTTGCAGATCAGGTATCGGTGGTCAGATGGACCCTTGCCCCAACACTGTATGCCAGAGATGCCATGACTTCCTTTTCAATAACAGAGTAGAGGTTTGGGATTGCCTTTTTTGAAAAAAAAAAATCTTCCGTGTACCTTCCACTGTGGTGTCCCAATAGCAACAAATCTTTTGAAGGCCTCAGACACCACCAGCTGGTATAGTAAAAGCTGGCGGGCTAAGAGCTCCGTCAAGCCAGCTATCAGACGCCGGCAAAGGGGTGACTCTGTGACATTGGCTTCTTACGCTCAAATATTTCCTTGACAGACACCTGACTGTGGGCAGATGAGATGGAACTGCTGAAGGTGAGAGGCAGAGTGGCGGGTGGTTGAGAGGGGGCAAGGAGGATAGCAGTGGTTGACGTGGCTGAAGATGCTGGACCAGGGGGGGGATAGTGGCTTTGAGTTTGTGTGCTGCTTGTACTCATGTGTTGATCCCATTGGCGTTTGTGATGTGAGATCATGTGCCTTCGCAAAGCAGTTGTACCGAGGTGGGTGTTGGACTTCCCACGACTCAGTTTCTTTTGGCACAGGTTGCAAATGGCATTGCTGTTATCAGAGGCAGACACACAAAAAAAATGCCACACTGCTAAGCTTTGCAATGACGGCATTCTGGTGGTGGCAACAGCATGCGTTGATTGGCGTGCTGTCTGCCTGACCCCGGGTGCCGATACATGCTGTCTGACTGTGCCACTAGCTCCTTGCGACGACCTCTCCCTGCTTCCAACTCGTCTCCTCCTTCTCTCTGTCTCCCCTTCTGAACTTTCCCCCCTCTTCTTCTTCTCTTCGAGCAGGCACCCACTGGCATCCACGGACACATCGTCATTATCAACCACTTCACTTGTATCTGACTGCTCAGCAATGGAAGCAGCAGCGGGTACAACATCATCATCATCATCACACTGTACGTCCATGTGTGAAATGCTGCCTGACTGAGACATATCCCTGTTATCTGCATCCTCTCGCAATAATGGTTGCGCATCACTAATTTCATCCAACTGATGTGTAAATAACTTCTCCGATGGATCAAGTGAAGCGGCTGTGGTGGCTGTGGTGGTAGTAGTGGTGGTGGTGGCGGCGGGCGGGAGAGTGGTAACTTGAGAGCAGGTGAACGAAGGTCAGCTGGAGGAGGATAGTGCATCAAGGTTTGTTAGTGGAAGCTGTTGAAGATTGGGTGTCCTGTATAAGCCAGTAAACTATGTCCTCATAATTTTTTTGTGTTCAAGGTACGTACACTGGGCATTATTCCAGGGCCAGTGGAAATCACAGCACCACGAATACGACGGCACCTGCGGGGTGGCCTGCCTCTGCCTGTCATTTTTTTTACAGAAAATACTATGCGTGCAAGGTACTGTGCCACTCTATATAAGTGGTGGGCAGTGGGCACACTACAGTCTGTGTAGTCCTGACACACACTGGCTTGCAACTGCGATTATATTTATTACAGAGAAAAAATAAATTGACTATTTTTTATCTGCAAGGTATTGTGACACCCTGTAACGGTATGGGTGGTGGCCTGGCCAGTGACCACAGTACAGTCTGTGGGCCAGACACACACGCTCTTGCAACTGCGATTATATCACAGAGAAAAAATAAATTTACTTTTTTTTTTATCTGCAAGGTATTGTGACACCCTGTAACTGTATGAGTGGTGGCCTGGCCAGTTGCCACAGTACAGTCTGTGGGCTTGACACACACTGGCTTGCAACTGCGATTATATCACAGAGAAAAAATTCATTAACTTTTTTTATCTGCAAGGTATTGTAACACCCTGTATGAATGGTGTGCACACAGTACAGTCTGTGGGCCAGACACTCACTGGCTTGCAACTGCGATTATATCACAGAGAAAATATAAATTGACTGTTTTTATCTGCAAGGTATTGTGACACCCTGTAACGGTTTGAGTGGTGGCCTGGCCAGTGGCCACAGTACAGTCTGTGGGCCAGACACTCACGGGCTTGCAACTTCGATTATATCACAGAGAAAAAATATATAGACTTTTTTTATCTGCAAGGTATTGTGATACCCTGTAACGTATGAGTGGTGGCCTGTGGCCACATTACAGTCTGTGGGCCTGACACACACTGGCTTGCAACTGCGATTATATTTTTTACAGAGAAAAAATAAATTGACTTTTTTTATCTGCAAGGTATTGTGACACCCTGTAACGGTATGAGTGGTCTCCTGGCCAGTGACCACAGTACAGTCTGTGGGCCTGACACACCCTGGCTTTCAACTGCGATTATATTTATTACAGAGAAAAAATAAATTGACTTTTTTTATCTGCAAGGTATTGTGACACCCTGTAACGGTATGAGTGGTGGCCTGGCCAGTGACCACAGAACAGTCTGTGGGCCAGACACACACTGGCTTGCAACTTTGATTATATTTATTGCAGAGAAAAAATAAATTGACTTTTTTTATCTGCAAGGTATTGTGACACCCTGTAACGGTAAAAGTGGTGGCCTGGCCAGTAACCACAATACAGTCTGTGGGCCTGACACACACTGGCTTGCAACTGTGTTTATATTTATTACAGAGAAAAAAATGAATTGACTTTTTTTATCTGCAAGGTATTGTGACACCATATAACGGTATAAGTGGTTGCCTGGCCTGTGGCCACAGTACAGTCTGTGGGCTTGACACACACTGGCTTGCAACTGCGATTATATCACAGAGAAAAAATTCATTAACTTTTTTTATCTGCAAGGTATTGTAACACCCTGTATGAATGGTGTACACACAGTACAGTCTGTGGGCCAGACACTCACTGGCTTGCAACTGCGATTATATCACAGAAAAACAAATTTGACTTTTTTATCTGCAAGGTATTGTGACACCCTGTAACGGTATGAGTGGTGGCCTGGCCAGTGACTACAGTACAGTCTGTGGGCCTGACACACACTGGCTTGCAACTGCGATTATATTTATTACAGAGAAAAAATAAATGGACTTTTTTTTATCTGCAAGGTATTGTGACATCCTGTATGAATGGTGTTCACACAGTACAGTCTGTGGGCCAGACACTCACTGGCTTGCAACTGCGATTATATTTATTACAGAGAAAAAATAAATTGACTTTTTTTATCTGCAAGGTATTGTGACACCCTGTAACAGTATGAGTGGTGGCCTGGCCAGTGACCACAGTACAGTCTGTGGGCCTGACACACACTGGCTTGCAACTGTGATTATATTTATTACAGAGAAAAAATAAATTGACTTTTTTTTATCTGCAAGGTATTGTGACACCCTGTAACGGTATGAGTGGTGGCCTGGCCAGTGACCACAGTACAGTCTGTTGGCCTGACTCACACTGGCTTGCAACTGCGATTATATCACAGAGAAAACATGTATATACTTTTTTTATCTGCAAGGTATTGCAACACCCGGTATGAATGGTGTGCACACAGTACAGTCTGTGGGCCAGACACTCACTGGCTTGCAACTGCGATTATATCACAGAGAAAAAATAAATTGACTTTTTTTATCTGCAAGGTATTGTGACACCCTGTAACGCTATGAGTGGTGGCCTGGCCAGTGGCCACAGTACAGTCTGTGGGCCTGACACACACTGGCTTGCAACTGCGATTATATCACAGAGAAAAAATGGATTTACTTTTTTTATCTGCAAGGTATTGTGACACCCTGTTTGAATGGTGTTCACACAGTACAGTCCGTGGGGCAGACACTCACAGGCTTGCAACTGTGATTATATCACAGAGAAAAAATAAATTGACTTTTTTTTATCTGCAAGGTCTGGTGACACCCTGTAACGGTATGAGTGGTGGTCTGGCCAGTGGCCACAGTACAGTCTGTGGGCCAGACACTTACTGGCTTGCAACTGCGATTATATCACAGAGTAAAAATAAATTGACTTTTTTTATCTGCAAAGAATTGTGACACCCTGTATGGGCCTGCAGCCTCTCACACACGGGCAGGCAACTGCAATATATATATATATATATATATATATAAAAGCAGACTGATGTACCATCCCTAAAAAGTGCTTTTTGGGGTGCTGTCAGGACTCTGTCCTTACAGCAGATGAGTCTGTGGACACAGATCACTGCCCTAGCTATCAATGTCCCTATTAAATCAGCAGCAGCTACACTGTCCCTCCTCCCACTAAGAATGCAGCTTCTGAATGAATCTAAAATGGATGCTGTCCAGGAGGTGGGAGGGTCTGGGAGGGAGGGTCTGCTGCTGATTGGCTGGAATGTGTCTGCTGACTGTGAGGTACAGGGTCAAAGTTTGCTCAATGATGATGTATAGGGGGCAGACCGAACCTCGCATATGTTCGCCCGCCGCGGCGAACACGAACAAGCCATGTTTGCCATGTACTGTTCGCCGGCGAATAGTTCGGGACATCACTAGACTTGCATAGTAAAATATAAAATTTCGCAGATGACACTAAACTGTGTAAAGTAATTAACACTAAAGAGGACAGTATACTATTACAGAGGGATCTGGATAGATTGGAGGCTTGGGCAGAGAAGTGGCAGATGAGGTTTAACACTGACAAATGTAAAGTTATTCACATGGGAAGGAATAACGCAAGTCACCCGTACATACTAAATAGTAAAACACTCGGTAACACTGACATGGAAAAGGATCTAGGAATTTTAATAAACAGCAAAGTAAGCTGCAAAAACTAGTGTCAAGCAGCTGCTGCCAAGGCCAATAAGATCATGGGTTGCATTAAAAGGGCATAGATGCCCGTGATAAGAAAATCCTACCACTTTACAAATCGCTAGTCAGACCACACTTGGAGTACTGTGTACATAGCAGAGCTGGGTAGGGTCCAGAGGAGAGCAACTAAAGTAATAACTGGAATGGGGCAGCTACAGTACCCTGAAAGATTATCAAAATTAGGGTTATTCACACTTAGAAAAAAGACGACTGAGGGGAGATCTGATTACTATGCATAAATATATCAGGGGCCAGTACAGAGATCTATCCCATCATTTATTTATCCTCAGGACTGTGACTGTGACGAGGGGACATTCTCTGCGTCTGGAGGAAAGAAGGTTTGTACACAAACATCGAAGAGGATTCTTTACTGTAAGAGCAGTGAGACTATGGAACTCTCTGCCTGAGGAGGTGGTGATGGTGAGTACAATGAAGGAATTCAAGAGGGGCCTGAATGTATTTCTGGAGTGTAATAATATTACAGGATATAGCTACTAGAGAGGGGTCATTGATCCAGGGATTTATTCTGATTGCCTTATTGAGGTCGGGAAGGAATTTTTTCGCTGTGTTTCAAAACAGCAGAACTTCAGCAGTGTTTCTGGTGGATACTCAGACACTGTGCTTCAAAACAGCATAACTTCAGCGGTGTTTCTGGTGGATACTCAGACACTATGTTTCAAAACAGCAGAACTTCAGCGGTGTTTCTGGTGGATACTCAGACACAGAACTTCAGCAGTGTTTCTGGTGGATACTCAGGCACTGTGTTTCAAAACAGCAGAACTTCAGCGGTGTTTCTCGTGGATACTCAGAGACTATGTTTCAAAACAGCAGAACTTTAGCAGTGTTTCTGGTGGATACTCAGACACTGTGTTTCAAAACAGGTGAGGAATTTTGTTATCACTATAGTCTGATTCCAAATGAGCATAGGTGATTAAGGTGTTACATTTTTTGTTGGGGGAGGAGCTTTTGTGGAAGTGTGTGTATTTATAGCCACATAGTATTAGCTTGCCTAATTATAGCTTGCTGATTTTTATAAGTGCATTGGAGATATTCAGGAGATACTCAGGAGGCAATCTGGAGGTGGATAAAATCTAAACAAGTAAGATTTTTTTGTATATAATCTTTCCCCTCTTTAAAATGGAAGGAATTGTTGTGTTTTTATTTCAGGTTCCACTCTTCAGAGGTTTGGATGCTGTCTTATCTGTAGACAGCTCTCCATAATGCAGCAGGAAATCGCATTTTTGAAATCAGACATTTGTAAATTTACCGTTAAACAAACTCAGGCTGATAACATTGCAATGCCACTGCCACAGAGGCCCCCTAGAAATGGAAGATGGGTTACTGCAGGTTCTGGTAGACTGAGAGTTGTTGATAGAAGATATGTCCCACAGTCTGTGGCTCTCCATAATTCATTTGCGGAAGAGAAAAGAGTTTCTGCGTCGTCGCGAAATCACTAGTGGAAGCGGTCTTATAGATGTATTCTTCTTTTAATCAGAAACAACGCGTTTCGGGGATCAAAGACTCCCCTTCATCAGGTTTCACAAACATATAACAGGTATTGTAGCAAGATCATATTTATAGGTAAATACTTTTTCTCTACCACGAATTTCTTTTGGGGGACTGGACATCCCATCCAAGAGACTACAAAATCTGCGGCTGCAGTCCTGGTCTAAAGGTCTTATTTTCATTAAGCTTACAGTAGAGTTGTGCGCCTGCCGGAGCACAACTCCATAAGGTGAGTTTGGATATTTCTCACTTTGATATCCGTATCCGGTTGAACATATTACACTATTGTGCGCTCTCTCTCTCTCTTTTTCTGTTTCCCTGTTCTCGAGGGGAAATTAGATTTGTCCGTGACCTACATAATTCATTTGCAGCACTTTCAAAGTGCAAGAGCAACATGGAGGATAGCTCAAGCACAGTGGGTGAGAAACAATCATCTCCCATGCCTAAAGTATGCAAGACTGCAGCCATAGACAAAAAGGAGAAGGTAAGGACTGATAGTAAGCAGCTGTTGGTGGACGATTCCATCATAAGAGGTGTGAAGTTTGAGGAAAATGGTGTTGTGAGATGTCCTTAACATGCATAGCTTGGAAGAAAGACGAGACAGAGGGGATATGACAGAAACTTTTAAATACATAAAGGGAATCAACAAGGTAAAAGAGAAGAGAATATTTAAAAAAAGAAAAACTTCTACAAGAGGACATAGTTTTAAATTAGTGGGGCAAAGGTTTAAAAGTAATATCAGGAAGTATTACTTTACTGAGAGAGTAGTGGATGCATGGAATAGCCTTCCTGCAGAAGTTGTAGCTGCAAATACAGTGAAGGAGTTTAAACATGCATGGGATAGGCATAAGGCCATCCTTTATATAAGATAGGGCCAAGGGCTATTTATAGTATTCAGTATATTGGGCAGACTAGATGGGCCAAATGGTTCTTATCTGCCGACACAGTCTATATTTCTATGTGTACGTGGATTGGTTGCAGATTATATTGTCGATTTTGCTGTGGATTTCGACCTATACATTGCAAAGGGTGATATCTGTAGTGGACATCATCAGCATTAATTGACATGCTGCAGTCAATCCACACTAAGTCAATTTATATGTAGTCTGTGGATGAAATGTGTTTAAATCTCATCCACTTTGCTGGTACTGGCAAACAATGTGGATTTATTGTCTGAAATACTTTGGTGAAAAATCAGCAACATACAGTTGCAAGAAAAAGTATGTGAACCCTTTGGACTGATATGGATTTCTGCACAAATAGGTCATAAAATGTGATCTGATCTTCATCTAAGTCGCAACAATAGACAA